>NC_048570.1:36796022-36846022 GCF_013265735.2 Oncorhynchus mykiss
ACAACATCTTGACACATTGAAAAGGAGCCGGGGAGGGTGCTGTGGTGGAAATGTATCTCATCAGGCTGGCAGGCCTGTGGACCCTGGTCAAAAGTAGTGGACTAAATAGGGAATACCGTGCCATTTGAGTTGGAGACATGTTGTGCAGGCGTTGGGATGACTTCTCCTGGTGGCTGACTGCGCCTTTATTGAGCACTAAATACAACAAGAGGACGATTTAACTCTTCATCAGACCAGCACTGTAAACAACGTTAAGGGAAGGTGTGAGGGGTTAGCGCTCAATTTCTCTTCCTCTCCTTATTAGAGGTAAAAGACGGTAAAGCTAGAACAGCCGGCAGAACTGTCATTTCACAATGTGTGGGCCAGGCCTACTTAGGAACATGATAGGTTGGGGACTTTCTCATCGATTTCCATGTCATTCTTTCAAATCACTGCTTTTCAGTTTGCCACGAAAACCACACAATGGTGAAAATAGAATCAATATTGTCCTGTAGAGCTGGAGCACACTGAGCCACCATAACACAGTGGAGTGCTACATGTTATGGTGACATCCCTTTACGGCGCGTTGGTGGGGAGCCTCTGTGATCCACCAGGGTTGGCTTGCACTGGCTGGCAGATTGTATCAGCAAACGAGGCAGGCATATGTGCAGGAAGACAAAATAATACAAACGGGGGGGGGGGGGGGGGGGGTTTAGTGATAAAACTGTGAAGGATTATCTGCCATTTGCCCGGCCCAGTGATTTGCTGTCAAAACGGATTTTGTAGAGATGGAATGACAGAAAGGAAGATGATGGAAGGGAGGGGGGGTGGGGGGGGTGGGGGGGTGGGGGGGTGTCATACAGGGAGGATTTTGTTTTTTGTTTCATTTCTTGTCTTCCTCTCCTGACACCCTCTTCCCATGCATTGTGTGTCACTCACATCTGAACTTGCCGAGCAAATTCTGTGGAATGATTGGAGCTGTCACTCAAATGTAATTTGTTGGGTGCCGAGAGAGAGAGAGAGAGAGAGAGAGAGAGAGAGAGAGAGAGATGCAGAGACTAGGACAGGTGTAGTCTGTCTATAGTAACTCACTCTGTTCATGCTTCAGATCACAGATGATAACTTTAAAGGCGACAAGATAAATGTCTGTAAACGCAGGTGGTCTCACTACACAAACATCACCTATGTCATCCAGAACTGAAGGGATATTACAGCTTGACTGTTCTCAAACACTCCAACTCCAGAGGGCAAACCAAGGGCAGCTGCTCCATACTCAGATACAATACATTGTTTTGTGTCCAGGCTGGTCTCTAAGTTCATCTGACAATCATGTGTTTTATGAAGATTGAACGGAATGAAAGCTGAACATTGTAAATCATCATAACATAGAGCTGTCGTTGAATCAAGATCATTTGAATGGAGAGAAACCACATTATTTCAGACACATACAACTTTTTGTTTTCTTCTCAGTAATAATGTGTTTCGTGGCAGTCTAAACTATTCAGCCGGTACCGAGGCAACGACAGCATAATTGACTCACTTGATTCTCTTTAACCTGACCAAAATATTCTCTCCAGCCAAATGCCCTGTTGTGCTAAAGTTGCCACCCCGTTGACAATCCCAAGTCCTGACAGCTGAGTAGTAGTCTCAGGGAGTTTAAAGAGAGGTGTGACTTGAGCCACCTTGGCTCATCAAAGTCATTACACACATTTCTTAAGCTGCCACTTTCAGCGCGCTGGGTTATTGAGCTCTTGAGATGATTTTACAGCACCCAGCTGGCTACTGCCTATTCAGGGAGTTGACACCGGGGTTAGAAAAATACCCACTCGGAGTGAGCTTGGGGTCCAGGGGTCTCACCTGTTGACTGTCAATGGATGGTATAGTAGAGACGTAGCAACTGTTGTGGGATGTGGCGGAGGCGTGTGGTGGATGCAGCTTATGTACAAGGGACAGTTAGAGTCCCAGAGTTCCAGAGAACCTGCTGCTTTTTAATGTAACCTTAGTGTAACTACCTGTCTTTTTCCTACCTGTCTTTTTCCTACCTGTCTGCGGGCTCTCTGTTACAAGAACAGACAGAATAGCTCCCAAGCTCTGGGCTTCCTTTGCACAGTGAAACACTCTAAAAGAGAGAGAGGGAGGGAGGAAAATAGGGAGGGGTATAGAGGTGTAATTATTGTTTAACAAAACCTATATTTCCCCTCAGGGCCATACACATTCTCCATCTCGCCCAACCTTTCTCGCTTTCTCTTTTCACCAAATTCAATGATACTTTTTTCTCTGTCACTCTGGTCTCTAAACTTTGAGGATTAGGGTGTAAGAGGTGGGGAGGGAGGGCTGGCATGTTGTGGCTGTGGCTGCAGGCCTCTGCAAGGGAGATATCCTCAGGTTTCGCTGATAGAAACCCTGTCTGTCTGTCTGTCACCCCGAGGCGACAGGGAGATGTCATCATGTGTCAGAGCCTATCTGTCATCTCAGTCCTGTCAGCGCGGCTCTGCCGCGTTCCATCACGGCTCTGTCACTCTGAGTTTCCTCCACGACTGTGATCTGAGAGGCCCAGACAATGCAACTGCCTGCTCTGCACTCCTCTCTCTGCACTCCCCTCTCAGCTCAGCTCACCTCTACTGATCTGCTCCCCTCTTAGTGCGGTGAAACCTACCGCTTACATGACACAACAGATACAAGGTCAAGGTGTCTGTTGAGTTTCAGTTTTCTCTCAGGTGTGTTGTTGCGTTTGCCAATGCATGGCAGCCAATGAGGAGTGTGAGTGTGTCAGTGTGCGAGCGAGGCGAGGCAGGCGGTGTGTGTTTGAGTGACAGTGTGAGTGAGGTGCAGCCAGGCGGCGGCTCTTTGTAAGAAGTGCTGCCTACCTTCTCTTCTCACAAGTCCCTCCCGGCAACAAACTGTCATGGCTGACAGCTTCCACAAAGGAGGAGATGGAGGGAGAGGCAGGGGGTACAGGGATTAAAAAAAGTTGAAGAGATGAAATTAAAGCAAAGAAGGAACCTGACAGCACCTTGAGAAGAGGTATTGTCTGTGGGGGAAATGTATCTGTGAGAACAGGCTTTGATCACTGGAGGATGAGAAAGGGAAGTGCTTGTAAAGACGGCTCCCTAAGCTCATTGAAAAGAATGGAGGAAAGAAACCAGACCTGCAATTACTCCTCTCTCAGTGACTCAGGCAGGCCAGAGGAAACCACAACACTAAGGGGTAATGGTTCTACAAAACACAACTTGGAAGGTCAAGGTTGAGACGTACTTGACCCTGTCGGTTGTGCAGCGGGCCGTGTTGAATGGTGACAGTTGTAGTACTGTTCGTCGAGGGTGTGTTTCGTCTACTTCTCTTCTCTGTTATTCAATGCGTTGCAAACAACTGCCGAGGTTGCACTATTCACAAGACTCAGTAAATGCAAAAAGACAGATGAAACGTAGCTACAGCACTGAAGTAAAAAGACAAAAACCCTTTCCCAAGAGGAAAACAAAAAGACAAAGGATTGTAGGAAAATAAGCTTCACTTCAAAGGGGGAAGATTTTAATACATGAAGGAGAATGAACTCTGAGAGAGAGAAAGGAGGGAGAGGCAGTTGGAGGTGGACGGAGCAGGGGGGTGGAGCAGTGGAGATAATCACCTTTATTTGGTGATTTGGAGGAGAGGAGGCCAGGGCACCGCCCCAGCTCCATGTATATGGGAAGAGGAGTGCAGCTCCACTGCCCCACTATGCCCACTATGCCCCAACAGCACTTTGATAGACAAAGCAGCCCAGTGAAGGGGAACTTCATGCTGGCAGGATCTGAGGAGACTGTTTACAGAAGAGCTTGTCTGATGTAGGCCCTGTTCCCGCCCTTGTATGGAAAGCAGTGTAGGGAGCCCGGCTTTGATGTCTCTCTCTTTCTGTTTCTCTATGTTCTGTTTCCCTCCTTCTTTATCTCTTTCTCTCCCTCTCTCTTTCTCCGTCAATTACCTCGTACCCCTGCACATCAACTCGGTATTGTGTATATACCCTGTGTAATAGCCAAGTTTTCGAGAGAGAGCTAGAGAGAGCGAGAGAGAGAGAGATGAGAGAAGCTACCTCAAATCAAATGTTTGTCACATGCTTCGTAAACAACAGGTGTAGACTAACAGTGAATTGCTTACTTACGGGCCCTTCCCAACAACCCAGAAAGAAAGAAAATATAGGAATAATAGGAAAGTAATAACATACAGTAATAAAAGTAATAATAAATACACAATGAGTAATGATAACTTGGCTATATACATGGGGTACCAGTACCGAGTTGATGTGCAGTGGTACGAGGTAATTGAGGTAGTTACAGTGCATTCAGAAACTATTCAGACCCCTTGACTTTTTCCACATTTTGTTACGTTAAAGCCTTATTCTAAAATGTATTTAAAAAATGTTTTCCCTCATCAATCTACACACAAAGATTTCTCATTATGGGGTATTGTGTGTAGATTGATGAGGGAAAATGTATTTAATGAATTTTAGAATGAGGCTGTAACCTAACAAAATGTGGAACATTTTGCTAACACTTTAGAAATATAATTTTTGCACAAGTATTCAGACCCTTTATTCAGTACTTTGTTGAAGCACCTTTGGCAGCGATTACAGCCTTGAGTCTTCTTGGGCATGATGCTACAAGCTTGGCACATCTGTATTTGGGGAGTTTCTTCCATTCTTCTCTGCAGATATTCTCAAGTTCTGTCAGGTTGGATGGGGAGCGTCACTGCACAGCTATTTTCAGGTCTCTCCAGAGATGTTCGATCAGGTTCAAGTCCGGGCTCTGGCTGGGCCACTCAAGGACATTCTGAGACTTGTTCCGAAGCCACTCCTGCGTTGTCTTGGATGTGTGCTTAGGGTCGTTGAGGTCCTGAGCGCTCTGGAGCAGGTTTTCATCAAGGATCTCTGTACTTTGCTCTGTTCATCTTTCCCTCGATCCTGATTAGTCTCTCAGTCCCTGCCGCTGAAAAACATCCCCACAGCATGATGCTGCCACCACCATGCTTCACCGTAGAGATGGTGCCATGTTGCCTCCAGACCTGAGGTTTCATCAGACCAGAGAAATTTGTTTCTCATGGTCTGAGAGTCCTTTAGGTGCCTTTTGGCAAACTCTAAGCGGGCTGTCATGTGCCTTTCACTCAGGAGTTGCTTCCGTCTGGCCCCTCTACCATAAAGGCCTGATTGGTGGAGTGCTGCGGAGATGGTTGTCCTTCTGGAAGGTTCTCCCATCTCCACAGAAGAACTCTGGAGCTGTCAGAGTGACTATTGAGTTCCTTGTCACCTCCCTGACCAAGGCCTTTCTCCCCCGATAGCTCAGTTTGGCCGGGCAGCTAGCTCTATGAAGAGTCTTGGTGGTTCCAAACTTCTTCCATTTAAGAATGATGGTGGCCACTGTGTCGTTGGGGACCTTCAATACTGCAGACATTCTTTGCTACCTTTCCCCAGATCTGTACCTCGACACAATCCTGTCTCTGAGCTCTACGGACAATTCCTTCGACCTCATGGCTTGGTGTTTCCTCTAATATGCACTGTCAACTGTGGGACCTTCTATAGACAGGTGTGTGCCTTTCCAAATCCTGTCCAATCAATTGAATTTACCACAGATGGACACCAATCAAGTTGCAGAAACATCTCAAGGATGAGCAATAGAAACAGGATGCACCTGAGCTCAATTTTGAGTCTCATAGCAAAGCGTCAGAATACTTACGTTAATAAGCTGTTTCAGTTTTTTTTATTTATGCATTTGCAGAAATGTAAAAAGACCTGTTTTGCTTGGTCTTTATGGGGAATTGTGTGTAGATTAATGAGGAAAAACATGTATTTAATAAATAAAAATAATTGCTGTAACATAACAAAATGTGGAAAAAGGGGTCTGAAAACTTTATGAATGTACTGTATATACAGATGAAGTCAGAAGTTTACATACACCTTAGCCAAATACATTTAAACTCAGTTTTTCACAATTCCTGACATTTAATCCCGTAAAAATTCCCTGTCTTAGGTCAGTTAGGATCACCACTTTATTTTAAGAATGTGAAATGTCAGAATAATAGTAGAGAGAATGATTTATTTCAGTTTTTATTTCTTTCATCTCATTCCCAGTGGGTCAGAAGTTTACATACACTCAATTAGTATTTGGTAGCATTGCCTTTAAATTGTTTAACTTGGGTCAAACATTACAGGTAGCCTTCCACAAGCTTCCCACAATAAGTTGGGGGATTTTTGGCCCATTCCTCCTGACAGAGCTGGTGTAACTGAGTCAGGTTTGTAGGCCTCGTTGCTCGCACACACTCAGTTCAGCCCATAAATATTCTATGGGATTGAGGTCAGGACTTTGTGATGGCCACTCCAATACCTTGACTATGTAGTCCTTAAGCCGTTTTGCCACAAAAGACCCATTTGTGACCAAGCTTTGACTTCCTGACTGATGTTGCTTCAAAATAACCACATAATTTTCCTTCCTCATGCTGCCATCTATTTTGTGAAGTGCACCAGTCCCTCCTGCAGCAAAGCACCCCCACAATATGATGCTGCCACCCCCGTGTTTCACGGTTGGGATGGTGTTCTTCGTCTTGCAAGCGTCCTCCTTTTTCCTCCAAACATAACGATGGTCATTATGGACAAACAGTTCTATTTTTGTTTCATCAAACCAGAGGGCATTTCTCCAATAAGTACGATCTTTGTCCCCATGTGCAGTTGCATACCGTAGTCTGGCTTTTTTTATGGTGGTTTTGGAGCAGTGGCTTCTTTCTTGCTGAGCGGCCTTTCAGGTTATGTCGATATAGGACTCTATGGATATAGATACTTTTGTACCTCTTTCGTCCAGCATCTTCACAATGTCCTTTGCTGTTGTTCTGGGATTGATTTGCACTTTCCGCACCAAAATATGTTCATCTCTAGGAGCCAGAACGCGTCTCCTCCCTGAGCGGTATGACGGCTGCGTGGTCTCCTGGTGTTTATACTTGCGTACTATTGTTTGAACAGATGAACGTGGTACCTTCAGGCATTTCGAAATTGCTCCCAAGGATGAACCAGACTTGTGGATGTCTACAATTTATTTTCTGAATTCTTGGCTGATTTTGTTTGATATTCCCATGATGTCAAGCAAAGAGGCACTGAGTTTGAAGGTAGGCATTGAAATACATCCACAGGTACACCTCCAATTGACTCAAATGATGTCAATTAGCGTATCAGAAGCTTCTGAAGCCATGACATAATTTTCTGGAATTTTCCAAGCTGTTTAACGGCACAGTCAACTTAATGTATGTGACTTCTGAAACACTGGAATTGTGATACAGTGAATTATTAGTGAAATCATCTGTCTGTAAACAATTGTTGGAAAAATGAATTGTGTCATGCACAAAGTAGATGTCCTAACCGACTTGCCAAAACTATAGTTTGTTAACAAGACATTTGTGGAGTGGTGGACAAATTAGTTTTAATGACTCCAACCTAGTGTATGTAAACTTCCGACTTCAACTGTACATATAGCTAGAAATATAGTGACTTGTCAACAGGACAGATATTAAACAGTAGTAGCAGCAAATGTGATATATGTGAGTAAAAGATTGGTACCGCTTGTTGTGCAGTAGCAGCGAGAACAGTCTTTGACTTGGCTGACTGGAGTCTTTGACACTTTTTAGGGCCTTCCTCTGATATTGCCTGGTATAGAGGTCCTGGATGGCTGGGAACTCAGCCTCAGTGATGTACTGGGTCGTACGCACTACCACTGTAGCGCCTTGCCAAGCAGTTGCCATGCCAAGCAGTGATGCAGCCAGTTAAGATGTTCTCAGTGGGTTAGCTGTAGAACTTTTTGAGGATCTGAGGGCCCTTGCCAAATCTTTTCAGCCTCTGCCCTCTTCTCGACTGTGTTGCTGTGTGTGGACCATGATAGATCTTTAGTGATGTGGACACTGAGAAAATTGAAGCTCTCGACCCGTTTCATTTCAGCCCCGTTGATGTGAATGGGGGCGTGCTTGGCCCTCCGTTTCCTGTAGTCCATGATCAGCTCCTTTGTTTTGCTGAAGTTTTGGGAGAGGTTGTTGTCCTGGCACGACACTGCCAGGTCTCTGACGTCCTCCCTATAGAGTGTCTCATCATCATCGGTGATCAGGCCTACACCGTTGTGTCATCAGCAAACTTAATGATGGAGAGGGAATTGTGTGCCGGCATGCAGTCGTGGGTGGAATAGGGAGTACAGGAGGGAACTAAGCACTCACCCCTGAGGGGCCCTTGTGTTGATGGTCAGCGTGGCGAATGTGTTGTTGCCTACCCTATCCACCTGGGGGCGGCCCATCAGGAAGTCCAGGATCCAGTTGCAGAGGGAGGTGTTCAGTCTCTGGGTCCTTAGTTTAGTGATGAACTTGGAGGGCACTATGGTGTTGAACACTGAGCTGTAGTCAATGAAGAGCATTCTCACATAAGTGTTCTGCTTGACCAGGTGGGAAAAGGCAGTGTGGAGTGCAATAGAGATTGCATCATCTGTGGATCTGTTGGAGCAGTTTGTGAATTGGAGTGTGTCCAGGGTGTCTGGGATGATGGTATTGATGTGAACCATGACCAGACTTTCAAAGAATTTCATAGCTACAGATGTGAGTGCTACGGGGCGATAGTCATTCAGACAACCATTTCCTTCAGTTGAATGACCAAAGCGGGTGGAATGTTATTAATATTTTTCATAATTTCATAGATAAAACATTTCTTTTTTATTACGCCGAAATTCTGGTGTTTCAATGTCAAACGGTTTTATTATATTTCAGTCTTCTGTGATGTGCAGTACCAGTCAAATGTTTGGACACACCTACTCATTCCAGGGTTTTTCTTTATTTTTACAATTTTCTACATTGTAGAATAATAGTGAAGACATCAAATCTATGAAATAACACATATGGAATCATGTGGTAACCAAAATAATGTTAAACAAATCAAAATATATGTTATATTTGAGAACCTTCAAAGTAGCCACCCTTTGCCTTGATGACAGCTTTGCGCATCCAACCCGGAAGCCGGCCGCACCAATGTGTCGGAGGAAACACCGTGCACCTGGCAACCTTGGTTAGCGCGCACTGCGCCCGGCACGCTACAGGAGTTGCTGGTGCGCGATGAGACAAGGACATCCCTACCGGACAGCCCCTCCCTAACCCGGGCGACGCTAGGCCAATTGTGCGTCGCCCCACGGACCTTCCGGTCGCGGCCGGTTACGACAGAGCCTGGGCGTGAACCCAGCGCCCTTAACCACTGCGCCACCCGGGAGGCCCGCTTTGCACACTCTTGGCATTCTCTCAACCAGCTTCATGAGGTAGTCACCTGGAATGCAATTTCAATTAACAGGTGTGCCTTGTTAAAAGTACATTTGTGGAATTTCTTTCCTTCTTAATGTGTTTGAGCCAATCAGTTGTGTTGTGACAAGGTAGAAGTGGTATCCAGAAGATAGCCCTATTTGGTAAAAGACCAAGTCCATGTTATGGCAAGAACAGCTCAAATAAGCAAAGAGAAACAACAGTCCATCATTACTTTAAGACAAGAAGGTCAGTCAATACTTACCATTTCAAGAACTTTGAACGTTTCTTCAAGTGCAGTCGCAAAAACCATCAAGCGCTATGATGAAACTGGCACTCAGGAGGACCGCCACAGGAAAGGAAGACCCAGACTTACCTCTGCTGCAGAGGATAAGTTCATTAGAGTTAACTGCACCTTAGATTGCAGCCCAAATAAATACTTCACAGATTTCAAGTAACAGACATCAACTGTTCAGAGGAGACTGCGTGAATCAGGCCTTCATGGTCGAATTGCTTGCAACGAAGAGACTTGCTTGGGCCCAGAACTTTTAGCAATGGACATTAGACCGGTGGAAATGTGTAATTTGGTCTGATGAGTCCAAATTTGAGATTTTTGGTTCTAACCGCTGTGTCTTTGTGAGACAAAGACTAGGTGAATGGAGGATCTCTGCATGTGTGGTTCCCACCGTGAAGCATGGAGGAGGAGGTGTGATGGTGTGGGGGTGCTTTGCTGGTGATTTATGTCAAATAAAGGCACACTTAACCAGCATGGCTACCACAACATTTTACAACGATACGCCATCCCATCTGGTTTGCACTTAGTGGGACTATCATTTGTTTTTCAACAGGACAAGGACCCAACACAACTCCAGGCTGTGTAAGGGTTATTTGACCAAGAAGGAGAGTGATGGAGTGCTGCATCAGATGACCTGGCCTCCACAATCACCTGACCTCAACCCAATTGAGATGGTTTGGAATGAGTTGGACTGCAGAGTGAAGGAAAAGCAGCAAACAAGTGCTCAACATCTTTGGGAACTCCTACAAGACTGTTGGAAAAACATTCCAGGTGAAGCTGGTTGAGAGAATGCCAAGAGTGTACAAAACTGCCAGCAAGGCAAATGTTGGCTACTTTGAAGAATCTAAAATCCTTTTTTGGTTACTGCATGATTCCATGTGTTATTTCATAGTTTAGATGCCTTCACTACTATTCTACAATGGAGAAAATGTTGAAAATAAAGAAAAACCCTTGAATGAGTAGGTGTGTCCAAATCTTTTGACTGGTGCTGTATATAAAGAGTAATATCGGGATGCAAATTCAACATGGAACACATTTCTACTCTATGTCTGACATGGTAAAGGTGTCTTCTTTTTGTATCCCATAACTATGTGTGTGAGTTCTAATCTTTTGTTTAAAAGTAGATTTGTTTTAGAATACCAAGAAACACTCTCTGTGACCATGATTTAGCCCACTGTTGTAAAAGGTTAACTTGACATTTTTAGGCTCAGGGACTATGCAGGTCTGCTTGAAAGATGTAGGTATTACAGACTGGGTCAGGGAGAGGTTGAAAATGTCAGTGAAGACAATTGCCAGCTGGTCAGCGCATGCTCGGAGTACACGTCCTGGTAATCGGTCTGGCCCTGCGGCCTTGTGAATGTTAACCTGTTTAAAAGGCTTACTCTCATCGGCTACGACGAGCATGATCCTACAAGTGGGTGCATGCGCATATGCGTCTGTATGTGTGCGTGCGTGAGTGTGTGTGCGTGCATACCTGCACACGTACGTGCGTGTGCTCTGATAGAGTCAAATAGGTCCTGTCAACAGCATGGCTGCTTTAATGTGACATAATAATGTGGCCTGCCAGTGCCAATAACTCACCACAAGCAGCACATTTGTGCATTTTTATAAGAGTCCATAATTTCAGCCCCCTCATAAAAAATTAAATCTCTACTTGTGCTGGTGCTGGGAACTGCTGAGTGCGTTCATAAACCATTGAGCAAGCTTTTCATTCACTACCTGGGGAAGATTTGTGTGTATGGCCGGGAGAGGAGATGATAGAGAACATATTTATCAATGATCTAGCTGAAACAAATGTACAGTTGAAGTCAGAACTTTACATACACCTTAGCCAAATAGATTTAAACTCAGTTTTTCACAATTCCTGACATTTAATCCTAGTAAAGATTCCCTGTCTTAGGTCAGTTAGGATCACCACTTTATTTTAAGAATGTGAAATGTCAGAATAATAGGTGAGAGAATGATTTATTTCAGCTTTTATTTCTTTCATCACATTCCCAGTGGGTCAGAAGTTTACATACACTCAATTAGTATTTGGTAGCATTGTTTAACTTGGGTCAAAAGTTTCAGGTAGCCTTCCACAAGCCTCCCACAATAAGTTGGGGAAATTTTGGCCCATTCCTCCTGACGGAGCTGGTGTAACTGAGTCAGGTTTGTAGGCCTCCCTGTTTGCACACACTTTTTTAGTTCTGCCCACAATTTCTTTAATAGGATTGAGGTCAGCACTTTGTGACGGCCACTCCAATACCTTGACTTTGTTGTCCTTAAGCCATTTTGCCACAACTTTGGAAGTATGCTTGGGGTCATTGTCCATTTGGAAGACCCATTTGCGACCAAGCTTTAACTTCCTGACTGATGTCTTGAGATGTTGCTTCAATAATATCCACATCATTTTCTTTCTCATGATTCCATCTATTTTGTGAAGTGCACCAGTCCCTCCTGCAGCAAATCACCCCCAAAACATGATGCTGCCACCCACATGCTTCACGGTTGGGATGGTGTTCTTCGACTTGCAAGCCTCCCCCTTTTTCCTCCAAACATAACGATGGTCATTATGGCCAAACAGTTCTATTTTTGTTTCATCAGACCGGAGGACACTTCTCCAAAAAGTACGATCTTTGTCCATATGTGTAGTTGCAAACCGTAGTCTGGCTTTTTTATGGCGGTTTTGGACAAAACTATAGTTTGCTAACAAGAAATTTGTGGGGTGGTTGAAAAACAAGTTTTAATGACTACAACCTAGGTGTATGTAAACTTCCGAAATTCAACTGTAGCACATTCATAATACTGTGAATGATTCTGTGTCAAATTATCTCTTATTGCGCCAGCTGTGCCACCAGAGACTCTCGGTTCGCGCTCAGGCTCTGTCGTAACCGGCCGCGACCGGGAGGTCCGTGGGGCAACGCACAATTGGCCCAGTGTCGTCCGGGTTAGGGAGGGTTTGGCCGGTAGGGACGTCCTTGTCTCATCGCGCACCAGCAACTCCTGTGGCGGGCCGAGCGCAGTGCACGCTAACCAAGGTTGCCAGGTGCACGGTGTTTCCTCCGACACATTGGTGCGGCTGGCTTCCGGGTTGGATGCGCGCTGTGTTAAGAAGCAGTGCGGCTTGGTTGGGTTGTGTATCGGAGGACTTTCAACCTTCGTCTTTCCTGAGCCCGTACGGGAGTTGTAGCGATGAGACAATATAGTAGCTACTAAAAACAATTGGACACCACGAAATTGGGGAGAAATTTAAAAAAAAAAAAATAATAATAATTTATCTCTTATTTTCCTTTAATCTATGTGTTCCAAAATGGCACCCTATCTCCTATATAGTGCACCACATTTGACAAGAGCCCTATAGGTCCTGGTCAGAAATAGTGCACTATATAGGGAGTAGGGTGCCATTTGGGATGAACACTATGTACTTTATCTATAGAGGATTTATTGTGTTTCTCCTACGAGCTGCTGAATATAAATGAAGGGTGAAAAATGTATCCATAAGTTAATTATTCTATACACAGTACTAAAATGTTGCAGCATAATAAAATGTACTTGCTCTAATTGCTATTATTTTTGCCTCCGTACTTCCTATGGCGGCTTTAGTCAGAAGAGGCAATCAGGTTTTTCCTTTATAGTTTCTCTCTCTACACACTGCATGTCGCAGTATCATCTGCGCGTCGCGGCATTATCTGCATGTCACAGCATTATCGGCATGTCACAGCATTATCTGCGTGGCGTGGCATGATCTGCATGTCACAGCATTATCTGCATGTCACAGCATTATCTGCATGTCACAGCATTATCTGCATGTCACAGCATTATCTGCATGTCACAGCATTGCATTATCTGCATGTCATAGCATTATCTGCATTCCGCAGCATTATCTGCACCCCCTATCCCGTATAGGGTGCACCACTACTGACCAGGGCCCATTCTGGTAAACCATTGTTACGTTGGACCATTGTAACATTTGTGCCTGCTTTATCCGCCAGCATGGCATGTCAGTGAAAATAAAATAACTGTGATACTGGGTTGCTTACCCTTCTGGTCTAGGCTTGTTGATATGCCTGGAGGAATGTATTGGAGCTGGGAGCTGGAAGCTGGCTCAGGTGTGGGCTGGGGGACAGGCCTCTGGCACTCACTGCCATTCAGCATTCACAGCTTAGAAGAGATTTAGATAAAAAGGCATTAAAAATGACAGCAATCGGCACACACATTTCCTGCTGGAAATATCCAGCTTTTGGCCATAACTGAGGGCCTCTGTCTGTCTGTCTCTTTAGAGAGCAGCAGAGACTGAAACTGTAGCCTTGTCTGGATGGCTGAGAGCCTGAGGCCTTAGCAGCTTTCTGGGTATTATCATCACATTGTGATCTATTGGACAGAGATAGAAGAGAGAGAAACGTGAGGGGTGGGGAGAGTGAGCGAGGGGGGGGGGGGGGGGGTAGCTCATCCACAGGCTGCTCTGGGGAAGTGTGATATGAATGGCTACAAAAACAGGCCCTTCAGTTAGGAAAAACAGAGGGTTTAAACTCTCACTCTCTCAAATGATTCATTTCTAAACAAAAGAGCTCCAACTCCTACCAATTCCTCTGAGTCATTCCACTCAATTGGAGTACAATTGATTTTGACTGCTCAAGTGTAATGGGCCTACACTTTCCCCCCTCCTCCTTCTTGTCTTTTCATATCTCCTCAGTTTACTCTGCCCAAGGCATAGAAGCATAGAGTGACTGGCTGCATACACTTTTCCAGTGAACTGAACTAAATGCAGAGCTTTTATCCCCGACATGGTTTCCTTACAGAGTGTGACAGATTGGCAGACATGTGACAGGGGTTCAGATAGAAGACAAGAGAGAGATTAGACCTGTGACTCGGTATGAAGAGGGTCACAAGTGCTGGCTGTTCCCCATCCTTGCCCCCTCCACCCCCCACCTCCATCTCCCTCACCAACACTAATTGTAAACATATGATCACCGCTGCAGATGCAGAGTGCCTCCACTCCTGCTTTACGCCCAGTTCCAGTCTGTGTCCCAAATTGCATATTATTCCCTGTATAGTGCACAATTTTTTGCCAAAACCCTATGGGCCCTGGTCAAAAATAGTGCACTGTTTAGGGTATAGATTGCCATTTGGGATGCAGACCCAGTGACTTGATGCTATCTATCCCCAATCAAAATAGAAATGTGAAGTAAAGGCCCGTCTAGAGCCCTACAGTGGGGTGGCTCAAATTGAAAGTGACAGGTTGACACATACATAATATGGCACCCGTAATGTGATTAGGCCAGCTGCATGGTGCTCCTTTCTCTAAACCCAGAGAATGGTTGGAGGGAAGTGAGTCCCAAAGGACACCCTATTCCCTATGTAGTGCACTACTCCTGACTAGACTCGTATAGGCCTTGGTGCACTATATTTAGGGAGTAGGGTGCCATTTGGGACGCAAACAGACTTGTGTCCAGCAATGCCAAACACACTTAAACTCTTACCACTAAAAGGCAAAAGGGTTAGTCCCCCCCCCACACTTTAGTTGGTCTTGTGATTCTTCATGCTTTGAGACGAAATGAGATGATGCTGTAGTTGAATCATAACTCCTATAGGGGAATTACAAACACATGTGGATGGAGGAGGGGGGGGTGGGTCTGACTGGGTTTAGTACATTGCGAGCCATCAACAGAGAGAGAGAGAGAGAGGGAAGGTAGGGTACGACGAGAAAAGGATTAGGTCAGGCATGATCAGGAGTTGTGCTGGCCCAAGTGAGCGTGTCATGCAGTGCCTTTGATGTGAATGAGAAATGACATGACAATTAATGATATCACAGGTGTAAAATGTAGCTTATCTTACGTCTCATAAAGTTGAGTCTCATTGGTATGATATAGATACTATTTGATTTCTAAAAGTTTCTAGGTGCGGATAGGAAAATCAAATGGAAATGAATGCAGGGAGGAAGGGTTGAAGGGAGCCTAGGGAGTGACCATTGCAAAAATATAGTAACTAAGAGAGTTTCGAGTTTTAATGTCACAAGTACAGTGAAATGCCTTTCTTGCAAACTCAAAACCCAACAATGCAATAATCAATAACAATGTAATACTAGAAAAAAAACACACGATAAATAAGAAAAAATATGAAGAGCACAATAAGTAAGTAAGTATACTATATATAGAGTCAGTTTGACTACCAAATGTACAATGTGAAGGGATACTGGAGTGATGGAGGTAGATATGTATAAGGGTATGGTGACTAAGCATCAGGATATAAGATCAACAGAGTAGGAGCAGCTTGTATGTGAGAGGGTGTGTGTAGAGTCAGGGTAAATGTATGGGCATGTTGTGTGTGAGTGAGCAGATGATGGAGTGAGTGTGTGTGTGTGTGTGTGTGTGTGTGTGTGTGTGTGTGTGTGTGTGTGTGTGTGTGTGTGTGTGTGAGTGTGTAGGTCCCAGTGAGTGTGCAGACTGCAAAAATGAAAGGTCAATGAGGAGCCAAGTTTAACACAGATAGTCGCTGTAGCTATTATGAAACTGTTTGTGCCAGACTTGATGCGCCGGTACCGCTTGCCGTGCGGAAGCAGAGAGAATAGTCTATGGCTTGGGTGGTTGAAGTCTTTAATGATTGTCCGGGCCTTCCCACCACACTTCCTGATATAGATGTCCTGGATGGCAGGGAGGTCGGCCCCAGTGATGTACTGGGCTGTCCGCACCACCCTCTGTAGTCCCATGCGATCACGGGCGGTGCTATTGGCATACCAGGCAGTGATGCGGCCAGTCAAAATGCTCTCAATGGTGCAGCTGTATAACTTTTGGAGGATTTGAAGGCCGTGCCAAACTTTTTCAACCTCCTGGCTGTGTGCATGTGCTTGGACAGAATGAACCGTGGAGCTGGGTCCAGCAGGAAATTCAATCAAAACTCCTCAAAAGTCTGAGGCTGACCGTGAAAAATAGCCAAATTATAAAATTGAGCTGGAGAAATGAAAATAATTATTGCAGTTGGCACGCACAAGGGGAGCCGGAGCCCAGGGCCACATTTCCAAATGAGCCGTTGGTGTGGAAGGAGAGCACATCAGTACTCCTCTTACCTTCACAGTTACGTTTCTTTTTCCCAGGGAATTCCCTGACTGTCGATCTAGCGATGACAAGATGAAAGATGGAGAGAGAGGGACTGAAGAAATGGAGCATGGACTTGCCTGGGCGAGGAAATGAAGAGATGGTAGACAGCAGTATGAGAGGGTATTGGGACTGCATTGCTTTGCCAAACACAGTCAAATTGAAATGCCTTGGGTTTCCAGAAATAGGGTAATTCTTCAACTGTGTTTAAAAATGTGTCAACGAGCAGGGAGATGGAGTAACATTTCCAGCTCTTCTTGACTTCTGCCCCTTTTATACACCTCCCTCTAACTCCGAACTGAAATGTAAACACATCTTTGTTTTGATTATTGCGCTGCGCCGGACGCCAAAGCCTACAACGTGGGAATCATCATAAAAGTAAAATGAATGTTATCCATCATTCTCCAACCCCACTAAGTAGACCTAAAGACGGACTCCATCTCCACTCTGTCTCCTCTATCTCCCTCTTTCTTCGCTGGGCCTTTGAGCTGAAGAAAAGCCTGTCAAGGGGAATTAAGTCCAGCCAAAGACATCGTTGAGCGTATGTGACAGGCTGAAAGCAGATAAAATGGCCTTATAATGATACTAATAATGGGGTGGGTAAGCATCATTTACCAGCACTGGACCGGGAGGTAGGAGGGATGGAGGGAGGGAACCAGGCTGCAGTAGTGATGATGATGCAGATCTGTCCTCATTCACAGTGGCATGGTGGCTGTGTTCCAAATGCATCCCAAATGGCACCCTATTCCCAATTAAATGCACTACTTTTGTGCCCAGTGCCCATACACTATGGGAATAGGGTGCCATTTGGGATGCAGGTGACGGGATGGAACAGAAGGAAAGGTGGAGCAGCTCCAAGCCCACCAGTATCTCTGTGGGCCAGCCCCAGCCGTTGCCTCTATCCAGCCCTGTCCCTGTGCTGCTCCACGCGAGGAAGCCTGCTAGTCAGAGCGCACTGGACTGGAAAATCAGAGCTGACTGGTTTTATTCCAGGGTTTGCAGCCGCAGTCTCCTTTGAAACGGGGATCTGGGTGACCTCACGCTGCCGCGGGAGCACATGTTAACCATTCCCCTCTCCCCTGGGGGACCAGGGAGGGCGGGGGAGGCTATGACAGGCAGTCATCAAGGGCCGCTCCCACAGGGTCACACGCACACAAACACACACAGGCAGAGAGAGAGAGAGACACACACACACATGTCCTTGCCTTTATCCATGTAGTGTGACATGGTGCTGGTGATAGTAAGGGTGGTTGGTTACCTCAGCCCTCAGGTCTCTCACTGGCCTCCGAGGCAGCTTGGTCACAGGCAGACTGTGGCCTGGTTGTTACTGACCTCTATTCTCCTTCATCTCTGTGCCCTTCACTGTGAATGTCACGGTTCTCATTATAGCATGGACAGTACCAGGACATCAGTGCGCGCACACGCATCAGACCCACTCATCTGTGTAAATTGAAATAGTTGTGTATTTGCGAGAAGGGGAAATATGCGTTTCCCCCTCTCACCAAAACAATGATGCTAACCCCTTAGATTGTGTTTGTGGATGTGTGCGCCCAAGTGTGTATGTCTCTGGATGGCCAACAGGGGAGGAAACAGAGCATAGTGTTAGGGAGACAGCCGTCAGGACCAACAACGTGTCAGGACAGAGGCAGGTAGATGTGTGGGCTCTGTGCCTTGGCTGCCGTCCACCTCGTCAAAGCCACTTTCTCAAACTCACAGTGACGCACGCTTGCCCCGGGCCGCATGGCTTATGTTACAGTACCAGTCAAAAAGATAATGACTTCATATTTGGCATTTAAGATAACATCTAGCTAACTTAACCTGTGCCCCTCTCTCTCTCTCTCTCTCTCTCTCTCTCTCTCTCTCTCTCTCTCTCTCTCTCTCTCTCTCTCTCTCTCTCTCTCATATATGCAGGGCACAGTGTGTTGTCCCAGTGTGTTGGCTAGTTTAAGTGTGTCTGATGGTTAAACTAAGAAGACAGCCTGCTGACAGGCCTTATGCCAGGGCTACGTATGCCAAAAGGCTGGGAAATGAATGAAAATATGCTCTGTGTCATTTCTCCTAAAAACCTAACTTGTCATGAAGGTTGTGTGTGTGTGTGTGTGTGTGTGTGTGTGTGTGTGTGTGTGTGTGTGTGTGTGTGTGTGTGTGTGTGTGTGTGTGTGTGTGTGTGTGTGTGTGTGTGTGTGTGTGTGTGTGTGTGTGTGTGTGTAAGAGAGAGAGAGAGAGAGAGAGTGACCTATGTGTGTGTCATTATAGGAAAGTCTGTAAAAGTTGGATCTAAACAGCAGAATCTGCCTACTCTGCACAGCCAATAGAGCATTTGAATCTCCCCTGCTGAAAAGAAACAGCATAGACCAGCCTACATTTTAAACTGGTCCATGGTGGTCAGTGCTGGTCTGATGCTGGTCAAGCTGGTTAGGTTGGTTGACTAACTGGTCAAGCTGATGATGCTGGTGACCAACTCGTGCTGGTATGCTCATGCTGGTGATGCTGGTATGGTGGTGACGAAGCTGGTCCATGCTGGTTCAGTATATGCTGGTCCAGCATGGTCTAACTCAGGGATGGGCAACTATGATGGGGGTGGGGGCCACAAAAAATCTGAACTCATCATGAGAGGCTACAGTGGCTCGAGGATCTGCTACCCACATCCATACTCACACATGCAGTGAGAGCGGTCCTAGCCTATTGGGGGCTCTAAGTGAATTTTGCTGGGCCCCCCCTTGCGAGCAAAACATTTTAGAGGCCCTCTTAACAGCGGAGAGAACAAATGTACATTTTAGAGTTCATTTCCAGCAATTCTACACATCTTGCTATGGGGCGTAGAGAAAATGTGCAGTTTTACAGCTATTTTCCGGCAATTCTACACATTTTGCCATAGGGTGGAGACATTTTAGCATTTTTTAATATGATATCTGAGTGAGAGTGACTAACAAAATCAATGGGGGGCCCAATGGTCAGTAATACGACCATGATTACTTCCAGTTTAGATAGCTGGCTTGACTAATTTAGCAATATAAAACATGTTAAGTGAGTGACTGTCAGTGATTGACATTACAAGAGAAAAACTGCTGATGCACACAGTAAGTTGAGACCCAGTCCCCCCCCCCTGTATCTATCCGCGGGCCTACAAGAGCCACCAGCTGGTCAAGGTGGTCTGCAAAACCAAGTCCATCATTATCATATTTCCCAGCACGCTGTATTGCGGTTTGATTTTAAGAATTGTTTGTTTCAATATCTGTGTTTTGATTGTTTTTTCAGTGATTGATTAATTAATGGTTTAGATAGTCTAATTTATTAGTCTTTCTAACCCTGCCATTCATTCTAAATGCAGATTGTGGGTAAATAAAAGTTGGATGTCCCCAATCTGTCTGGATTCAAATAGTAATTAAACATCACTTTGCAAGCCAGCATAATGTGACCTGTTGCTGGCTTTGCTGGTGACCAGCTTATATTAGTCACCATTATCCAAAAGCACAGCGAAGGCTGGTGACCAGCATGGCCAGCTGGTCTATGCAGTTTTTTCCTCAGTGTTAAAGCCAGTGTTGTTGATCCCACAAGTTCTTCTCGGTGAGGGTGCTCATCAAAGCTCCTCCAAATCGACTCCAATTTCATTTTGATCCCTGCCGTTGGAATGTGAAGTGAACAAGGACATTTATTGTGAAGCCAAAACGGAAACGGAAATAGCCTCAAGCCTAACACGAAACATGTTGGCTGTCAGCGCTCAGCATTCATTTAATGCCACTGTCTTTAGAGGCTCGGCAGTTGAGTTTAATCTGGTGGAGCGGTGGAAATGAGTGTTGGTGACAGGGATGTCAACAGCGGTTTGTTTCGCGGGCTGCAGGAGAACAGTACCTGCCTGTGTCTTTGTGTTATCCAACCAGCCCAGTCTTCTCCCCTTGTGTGCCCAAGTCAACCCATGTTACTCTCAATCACCGAACCCAACAGTGACACGCTTAATCACCCAATCAGTTAGCCACACTCAGCGCTTTCTATGGCGGCATCCCAAATGGCACCCTATTCCCTATATAGTGCACTACTTTTGACCAGAGCCCCATAGCCACTATGTAGGGAATAGGGTGCAATTTGGGACGTAACCTAAACCTTCGCCTGCCTGTCTGTCTGTGTATATGTATAAATATAATTTTAACATGCCACAGTGGACGTTTCTAAATAACTTAACTATGTTGAGATATTATGTTTTCATTTGGACGGCGTCCATCCACTCCACAGTTAAAATGGCTGCCTGACACAAAAACAGGTATGACAGCTGATTTCAACCCTGGTGCCTGAGCTGAACTGGCAGTTGGTTGCTCTGGCAGTTTGTCCAGGGTCATGTCAGCTCGTGTGACTTTACAGATGTTGAACTCTCTAACACTCTTGTGTTGTCTGACCTCATAACTTCACTCTCCCTCACCCCTCCTCACCCCCTCACCCCTATAATTCCCTCTAGCTGTCAATCACCCCCAGGGCCCAGCAGTAAAGATCTCATACAGCTTTGAGAGTGTTGTAGCAGACGCACCGCAACGAGATTTCAATGTACGTACAGTAATACACTGAGTATGCAACAGATTAAGAACACCTACTGTAGCTTTCCATGACATTGACTGACCAGGTGAATCCAGGTGAAAGCTATGATCCCTTGTTGATGTCACTTATTAAATCCACTTCAATCGGTGTAGTTGAAGTGGAGGAGACCGATTAAAGATGGATTTTTTTTTAGCCTTGAGACAATTGAGACATGGACTGTGTATATCTGCCATTCAGAGGGTGAATGGGCAAGACAAAAGACGTAAGTGCCTTGGAACGGGGTATGGTAGATGCCAGGCATACGGGTTTGAGTGTGTCAAGAACTGCAACGCTGCTGGGGTTTTTCACGCTCAACAGATTCCTGTGTGTTTCAAGAATGATCCACCATCCAAAGGACATCCAGCTAACTTGACACAACCACGGGAAGCATTCGAGTCAACATGGGCCAGCATCCCTGTGAAACGCTTTCGACACCTTGTAGAGCACGCCCCGACAAATGAAGGCTGTTCTGAGGGCAACTCAATATTAGGAAGGTATTCCTAATGTTTGGTATACTCAGTGCATGTACATAACCTTGTCAATTTACATTACATCCTTACCTTACCTTTCATTGTGTCTGGCAATGTGACCTTGCTCTGCAGCTCCAAAATGACCTTAAATATCACAGTAGTCACTAGCCAGTAGGCATGCAAACTATTCAACAGCGCGAGCAACTTTTCATCTGAAACATATTACACTCTTGAATAATGCAACCAAACTAAATTACACTCTTGTATAATGCAACCAAACTATATTACACTCTTGTATAATGCAACAAATCACAATTAAATGGTTTATTTTCTTGTTACGTTTAGCTTGCAAGACAATAGCGCAGCTAGCTATAGCTATGCTATACATTAAAATGGCATTATGATGTGAATTTTTCTATAGTAGCTGCTAGAGCATATGGCTTTTTGCCTGGACAGTGGCTCAGTGCAGCCAATGGAGGGGAAAAAAACACTGTTGGGATTCCTTTTCTTAAAGGGGAACTTCACCTGCTGATTTGTCCTCATTTCTTGCCGTGTTCCTCAAGAAAGGCTGGCGGCCATGACAGAAGCCAAACGTGAGTTGGCTTGGGGGTGTGGTTTGATGTGGCAGTTTTTTTTTGAGTGTGTCCTTGCCACCACCAAGACACACCCATCTGTCAGAACCTTACCCGCAGGTATTTCCCCCCACTCAATCACAACAAACAAACGTCCTGCAGGTTGAGTTAAAAAAAAAAAACTACAGGCAGATTAATGGTGAGATGGTGTAGGAAGGTGTAAATAGGTCGGTAGCCTACAGAGTAATATGAGAAGAATGCAATTGCTGAAATTATGTTGACATTCAAAAACAACGTGTTTTGATAACTTTCAAATGTAGTAACAGGTCCATGTAGAATTAACCATCCTTTACATATTACCATAGAAGCAGTGCTCTGCTAATATAACAATGTGCACATTTCATCTTTCATTGTCATTCCTAGCCGATACAGATACTGGGCCTATCGACATTTTGTCTGGTGGTAATTGGGCTACCTTGGCAGACATGTCAGAGTGGTCATACCTTCTTGTGTGGTGTCCCGTAAACAACAGGAGTTCCCTGATCCTGGTGTAGAATACACAGGGTTTCTCCCTGACCTTATTGATAGATACCATTAACAAAAGAGGGGGAAAAAGACAATACAAGTAAAAGTTGTGTCTAGTAACATTTTAATGTCAAGTGCCAGGTCTCTCTCCATTTAGAGACATCAGTATCAAGCCCGTCTGTCAGTATCACATCATCTTGAAAGTATTCCAAGTGCTGGCTCCATAGAGTCACTGTTCTATTAGCAATGACAGTTAGGATAGAATATGTTTGTTTGACAGATAATCATCTATGTTGAAGTTTGAACAGGTCTGAGTAAATCTACCTAATTCTGGTCTCTCCATCTCTCCATTGATAACCTGGCAATAGTTTTTTTTTACATTTAGCCTTTATTTAACTAGGCAAGTCAGTTAATAACTAATTCTTATTTTCAATGACAGCCTACCAGGGAACAGTGGGTTACCTACCTCGTTCAGGGGCAGAATGGCAGATTTTTACCTTGCCAGCTCAGAGATTCAATCCAGCAACCTTTTGGTTACTGGCCCAACGCTTTAACCACTAGGCCACCTGCCGCCCCAGGTGTGGCTGGAGGTAAAGTATTTATCCCAGAGCCCCATTGATCAAATAAAGGTTAAACAAAGGTTTGTTAATTAAAAATAATACTAATAAATGATGGGCATGGCAGCGTAGATCAGTTCCTGGCCCCTCATTAAAGATACTGGTCGATCACACACAAACAGAGCACTGATTACATTATCAATAGTGGTTATGATTAGCATGGCGGAACCAATCTGATCGCTGTGTTCACGCTGCTTTCTATTTCACTTCAGGTGTCATGATATGTGAAGTGGAATAGAAAGGTAAACGCAGCGATCAGGCTGGTTCCACCATGCTAGGTTATGAAGGTGAATTGAGACAAAACTCAAAACTGTTTTGACCTTTGACCAGGTCAAATGTCACCAACCTGATTCAAGTGTAATCCCTGTTACATTTATAGGGAACGCTCACCGCGAGGGCTTGTCTGTGTCATGCTGAGGGGTCCCTTGCTGGTCTTCTCCATGTTGCACGTTCGGCTGGAAACTGGACATCTCTCGAACAACTGCAGCAGGCAATCCTCATAAACAATGTACTTCCTCATCTTATGAGGTTGTCTGACAGGGTGATACAATAGACAGCCAAGTAGTACATTGTATTTTGTTATACAGAAAGGACAAAGGTTTTTGATAATGCTCTTCACAACCAACTTAGGTTCTAAACTCTGTTTAATTAAGATGAGACGGACTTTATAACCAAAATTATCCTATTTACACTTTGTAGTCAATTTTGACATAACAATAAACGTTTCTGACTCATATCGATTTTCGAAAGGGATAAGTTGCTTTTTAGTGGCAGTCGCTCTTTAAACTAGGCAACACTTTCAGAATGTGAAAATACAAGGAAAATGTCGATATACATTTAAGCTGTTTCAAAGATATTGCTCTGCTATTACCATGTTAACTGTATGAGGTTCAACGTCACGTTCAACGGCTCAACGTGACAACTCTGTTTACACTGCACTGCTTGGAAGGGGGCAACTGTCGGGCGATGGTCGTGCACTACGCCCAGAGGTAACGATCGAGACTTGACAAGTTCGGAGGTTTACATTACAGTAAAAGGTCTAGCTGAGGGTATTTTCTCATAATCTGAGAATAGGCCCAAAGATGAGGGCCTGTAGGTAGCAGCCTGGGTTCAGGAGTTCACGGAAAGCTGAGAAGAGAGGTGTGTGTGTTTAAGTGTGTGTGTTTAAGTGTGTGTGTTTAAGTGTGTATGTGTGTGTATGTGTGTGTGTGTGTGTGTGTGTGTGTGTGTGTGTGTGTGTGTGTGTGTGTGTGTGTGTGTGTGTGTGTGTGTGTGCTTGCACGTATGTATGTGTGTGTCTGTGTGCAAGCATTTTTGTGTGTGTGTGTATATGTGTGTGTGAGAGAAAAGGGAGAGGTTTTGGCACTATTGTGGCAAGGGTAGGAGGAAAGGAGGGGAAATGCTTGCACAGGAAACCAGAAGCAGCGCAGGGCAGATATTCCAGTGAGACAGTGAATGTGATTCATCCTGATCAAAGGAAGCTGTCAGTGACAAAGGGACGTTTGTTTTGCCTAAGCATGACATGTATCGGAGACACATAAATTAGAGGAGGCATTAGAGGGAGGCTTGGTGGATTTCATGCTTGTGTGGCTGCTGTGGCTTCGTCCCAAATGGAACGTTATTCCCTGTATAGTGCACTATTTTTGGTCAAAAGTAGTGCAACTTACAGTGTTCCATTTGGGAGGCATCCTCTGTTTGGTTGGTTGAATCGCTCTCCGCTTCGCTCTGCTTGCTGAGCCATGGAGGGAGGTTGGGTAGGAAGGGGGCCTAGACAACTGAATCCCCAGATGAGAGACACACGTGGGTGGGGAGGGAAAATGGATCTCCATGTTTGGCTCTTCAAAGCCTCCGATGAGAGATGAGAGCTGGCATGTGTTTGGCCCAGAATGAGAGGATTGAGAGAGAGGAGTAGGAGAGACAGAAAAGAAGGAGGTTGAGGGTGAGGAGGAGCGTGCAGTATCTGTGACCCTGGGAGTGACAGTGTGTCTGCTCAGACGATCAGTGTGTCCTTTTAATATGCACACATAATGAGAGGAACAAGGGAGAGATCTCACTGGCCGATTAGAGCCGAGGGGTTGAGATCAGCCTTTTGAACCCCCTGCCCTCTGTTACAACTGATCATTGATTTAGCTATAGAGCAGCTCACTCTCTCTGCACGTGGCTTAACAAGACATTTCTTCGTCCATCCGGATTTACTGGCTCTGCTGAACTAGCATGTTCGGCAACATCTTCTCAATGGCAACATATCATTCAAACAAGGAAGTAGAAGATGACTGTTGTTGTTGTTACAGTCATTTAGCAGACACTCACATCCAGAGCACACTTACAGTAGTGGATACATACACTGAGTGTACAAAACATTAGGAACACCTTCCTAATATTGAGTTGTACCCCTTTTGCCCTCAGAACAGCTTTAATCCAATAGAGCATGGACTACAAGTTGTTGATAGCCTTCCACAGGGATGTGTTGACTCCAATTTCTCCCACAGTGTCAAGTTGGCTGGTGGACCATTCTTGATGCACACAGGAAATTGTTGAGTGTGGAAAAACCCAGCAGCATTGCAGTTCTTGACACACTCAAACTGGTGCACCTGGCACCTTCTACCATACCCTGTTCAAAGGTACTTAAATATTCCATCTTGACAATTCACCCTCTGAATGGCACACAATCCATGTCTCAATCTGTCTCCTCCCCTTCATCTACACTGATAGAGGTGGATTTAACATGTGATGTCAATAAAGGATCATAGCTTTCACCTGGGCAGTCTATGTCATGGAAAGAGCAAGTGTTCCTAATGTTTTGTACACTCAGTGTATATTTTCAAACTTTTTCACACTGGTCTACTGTGGGAATCGAACCCACAACTCTGGCATTGCTAGCGCCTTGCTCTACCAACTGAGCCACAGTTTTTATTGTTGTTGATGATGATGTTGAATCAGTTTTGGTAGTGATTAAAAAAAATGTATGTACCAATTTCAGATTGCCCCTTTAATTTGGCAATATTTACTCAACACAACCTCCAAAAGAATCACATTAAAAAACATCAGACATCTCATTATCTCCAAGCCTGCAAACAAAATTGTCCTGTGGAGTTTGGACTTACTCTTGGTTTGGACCGAGAGACTAGTAATCCTTGATAATCAGCAATCTGATCCGTTTTGATTCATCATGCCTTCTAGGAAATTAATTTACTGCCTGGTGTGTAATCCAAACTGATTAATGGATAGAGTTTCATACAGTTCTTGGCAAAACCTCACACTTTCCCTTCATATAGGGACACAACTTTTTGTATTAGTTTCAGACAAACTCTCTCAGAATGAACCGCTGTGTAACTGTGAAAATAAAATACGACCACCACATTTCTGGAGCCGAGCCCCCTTCTTTTTTAAAAGAAAGAAAAACTGCTGTAATGAATTTAAATGACAGGGGAAAAAGAAAGCAAGATTTGACAAATTAGTTTGACTGTCAAGCCATTAATTTATGACTTTGCAAACTTCCAAGTGTTTGGCTTGGCTATTGAACACAGAGGCCCATAGCTCTGGGAGGTGACTGTAAAATGAAATATGGCAGCGTTGCTATTTATTTATTTATTTCCATGCCTGAGGCTTTCATGGGCATATTTGTTTTAATCCTCCAGAGTGTTGTAGAAGAAGCCAATTCCTGTTCACATTAATACAAATAATATTTTGCAGAGCACGGTCTAATGGTCAAAATGTCACATCTACCACTCTCCCTTTTGCACCCCAAAGCCGTAATTCAACAAATCACTATTTTATTCACTCGCTTCAAACTCGTGAAAGAAAAAATCCCCCTGTTACTTTTTGTTTGCACTTCATACACATATGAGGTGGTCCAAATGTCACCCTGTGTGTTTGACGGAAAAATATGAGTTTTATCTTTAGCTCAGGTTATATTGGAATGGTTGTGCTCCACGTATCTACTCACATGTATCTCATAGCCTCTCTGTACATGTCTGCTCCCCCTCCTCCCCTCCCTCCCTTTCTCCATCCCTCCCCGCCTCCCCTCTCTCCCGCCCTCTCTCCCCACAGAATGCTTTGACTGAAAACATGCGCTCTTTAATCACCGAGGTGACAGTCCCTGCCCTGTGTTTGCCTCTACCCTGCTGCAATAATAAAGGCAGGGTCACGCTCAGTGTCAGCTCCAGGCGTGATGTTTGAAGTAGGGAGGGATGAGAATGAAAGAGAGTCAGGCAGGAACTGAGGGAAGAGGGGAAGGCACTGTGAGTTGCATTTTTATTAATGTCTGCAAAATAAAGAATTACAGAGAGTTTGAAAGTCAACAGGATACAGTGTGTGAGGGGAAACTTAGTAGCTGAAAGTATTGAGTCCCCACTGGGCTGGTTAGCCAAATGATAGTCCCCACGTGGCTGGTTAGCCAAAGGATAGTCCCCACAGGGGTGGTTAGCCAGAGGATAGTCCCCACAGGGCTGGTTAGCCAAAGGAAAGTCCCCACAGGGCTGGTTAGCCAAATGATAGTCCCCACGTGGCTGGTTAGCCAAAGGATAGTCCCCACAGGGCTGGTTAGCCAAAGGATAGTCCCCACAGGGCTGGTTAGTCAAAGGATACAGCAGTAGTGAGTGTTTTGGCTCTTTTAAACAGGGAGAGTCTGCTTCCAACTCACACTCTCAAACACGTAGATTCCCGGAACACAGCTCACTTTCTAGACCACTTTCCAGCTCACACTCTCAAATACATAGATCCCCTGAACGCAGCTCACGCTCCAGATCCCAATCACCTGTATTCTAATCACCTGTTCACACACCTGTATGTCATTATCACACACTATTTAGTTCAGTTATTTGCACCTCATCACTGTGAGGTATTGTTTGTTTTGTGACACACTTCTTTCGGATCGCTGTTTGTTCCGTGATTTACTCCTCCCATGTATGATAGTTTTAGCGTGCCTCACTAACGACACCTTTTGCCTATTCCCTGCCTGTACTCAGATTTCCTGTTATCTACCTATTGCCTGATCTCCCGGACTATGTTACTAGCCATTTCCCTGCCAGCACTATTGCCCTTTTGGACCCCCTGTGTACGACCTTCTGCCTGCCCCTGGACCAAGTTACCTGCCTCCTCCTGTGGTCCTTTGCAATAAACACCTGCTGCGCCCTGCGCTTGAAACCAGCTCTCTGTCTCCCCTCGTGTTCATTACAGAGAGTGTGCATCCCAATCCCTTTTCACAATATAATGCATTACTTTTGACCAGAGCCCTATGGGCCCTGGTCAAAAGTAGTGCACTATATAGGGAAGAAGGTGACATTTCCTTGTTGGAGTACAGAGCAACTTAAGTTAGGGTTACATTTTGTGTGTTTGGAAAAGAGGAATCTGGTGACCTGGTGACCTGGCAGACCGCTTGCTTATGTCTGTCTATGGGATGGACAAATGGAAGGACTGGAAGCATGGAGCAACACGCTGTACATTTCCTTGAATTTGTTCTGGACCTGGGGTTTGTGAAAAGACCCATGGCTGTGTGTGTGTGTGTGTGTGTGTGTGTGTGTGTGTGTGTGTGTACAAAACATTAGGACACCTGCTCTTTCCATGACATAGGCTGACCAGGTCAGTCTAGGTGAAAACTATGATCCCTTATTGATGTCACTTGTTAAATCCACTTCAATCAGTGTAGATTAAGGGGAGGAGACCAGTTAAAGAAGGATGTTTAAGCCTTGAGACAATTGGGACATGGATTGGGTATGTGTGTCATTCAGAGGTTGAATGTGCAAGACAAAATATTTAAGTGCCTTTTGACGGGGTATGGTAGTAGTTGCCAGGCGCACCGGTTTGAGTGTGTCAAGAACTGCAACGGTGCTGGGTTTTTCACACTCAACAGTTTCCCATGTCTATCAAGAATGATCCTCCACCCAAAGGACATCCAGACAACTTGACACAATTGTGGAAAGCATTGGAGTCAACATGGGCCAGCATCCCAGTGGAATGCTTTTGACACGTTGTTGTCCATGCCCCATTGAATTAAGGCTGTTATGAGGGCAAAAGGGGGTGCAGCTGAATATTAGGAAGGTGTTCCTAATGTTTTGTACACTCATTGTATGCGTGCGTATGTGCCTGTGTGTGTATTTCTATGAGCACCTGTGTGTGTGTGTGTGTGTGTGTGTGTGTGTGTGTGTGTGTGTGTGTGTGTGTGTGAGGGCTGAATTCCTGTGCAGTTCACAGTGAGGCCAGGCCCCATGGCAGATTGCTGGCCATGAGGGGAGGGGAGAGGCCATTAATTACAGTGCTGTGACACGGGTACTGCCGAGTAATTGATGCCTCCTGTGCAGCAGGAGAGGAGAGGAGGAGGGGAGATGAGGGAGGAGAGGCGCTCAGTCAAGCAGTGAAAGGGTCACCTCAGCCAGGCCAGGGAGGGGGGGCGGGCACACCGCTCCCACCAAAAACAAGTAAATGCCTCCATATTCTTCCCATCCAAAACAGTTCTGGAACAGTATGTGCATATATTATGACAACATTTTGTGACATTTTTTGTTCGTTTTGGTCTTCGGCTGTTCGTACACACTACATTTTTTGTTCGTTTTGGTTTTCGGCTGTTCGTACACACTACATTTTGTCTTGAGGCAAGCCGAAGTTCGGGAGTCGAAGTCAAAAAAATGAAACGCTTGCTTACAGTCCCTTAAACAACAATGCAGTTTTAAGAAAATAGAGTATAAAAAAACATTGTACTAAGTAAACTAAAGTTACAAATAAAACATTTCAAAAAGTTACACAATAAAATGACAGTAATGAGGTTATATACAGGGGGTACCGGTACCAAGTCAATGTGCAGGGGTAGAGGTTAGTTGAGGTCATTTGTACATGTAGGTAGGGGAAAAGTGACAATGCATAGATATTAAACAGTCTACGCCCTTTCGTCTGTCATTGGTCAACAGTAAGTCAGTGTTTATTGTCATTCAACGATAGACTCAAACTCATTTTCATGCACATTCTTTCACTTGAGAAATACTGCACCAGACATCTTAGTTAGATGTACAATTGCGGGACTAAGATCTCCTTGGCAAAAACTTCAAAATGAATGACCTGATTTCTTAGATTAATTCTGACAATTTTGAGGAAGTTACTGACTACGACGTCTCAAGACAAACCGAAATCATGTTGAAGCCTTAACTCTCTCATGAGCCTGCACCTCCGCTAGCTAGCAGGAGGATGGCTTTCTTATGCACAGTTCTTGGTTGTTCTCTCTTTATTAAATGTACCTTCTAAAAATCATAGTTGAGATAGAAAACTTTTGAAAAGGGAGCACCTTGGTTTGGTTCTGTCTAGGTATTATCTGATTTTTGTAAGATTAATGACAGACATTGTCTCCATTCTGGCACATTAAAAGTTCCAATAATTTTAGCTCCAGATGTGTTGATTTATTTCAGTCATTTAGCAGATAAGTCAGAGAAGTGAAACCAGATCAGAGCGGTTTGATAACAAGGAGACTGAAGCAACCACATGACACATGCATTGTTAACGTTTTTTTGTAACAACTAACAACTAGAATGCAAAGAGAAAGAGTACGTTTCAAAGTATGTCCTTGCCTTGCATGTGTCAGTTGAGGATGAGCAATGGCCTGTCAAACAGAGGATGGACTCCTACCTGTCAGGGTCCTTTCAGCTCCTGGGGCCACCCTTTGATCTGCCTGATGAATAATGAATAACGAATGAAGGGCTGGGCGGGTCGACAGAGGTGTGTGCGTGTATGTGTGTGTAATGTATGAGAGAGAACCTTACACGCTGCGTGGGGGTCCGTCTTTTTCTTCTTTCAGGGTGTGGGAGGCCCCCCCTGGCCTGCTCTCCTGCTGAAGGGGCCAGGGCACACACACACACACGCACACACGCACACACACACACACACACACACACACACACGCACAAACACACACACACACACACACACACACACACACACACACACACACAGGGGATAGAGGGCAGCAGGAGAGGTGGAGGGAGAGTTAGGTGTCTGAGGAGAAAGGCCTCGTGGAGAGGGGACAAAGGAAAGGTCACCGGGAGGGCATCTGGATTGGAGAGGAGACACTCAGTAACCTACATAACAGGTTGACAGCTAGGACAGGACAGGACAGTTAGGAGGTTTTATAACCCACTGAACTGACCAGCTAACCTCAGCAGAAAAATAATCTTCGGTAACAGTTCACTTAAAGTCTAGGTATAATGCTTTATTACTCATTTTAGCATTTACAGTTGAGGTCGGAAGTTTACATACACTTAGGTTGGAGTCATTAAAACTCGTTTTTCAACCATTCCACAAATTTCTTGTTAACAAACTATAGTTTTGGCAAGTCGGTTAGGATATCTACTTTGTGCATGACACAAGTAATTTTTCCAACAATTGTTTACAGACAGATTATTTCACTTATAATTCACTGTATCATAATTCCAGTGGGTCAGAAGTTTATATCCACTAAGTTGACTGCAAGTATAAACACCATGGGACCACGCAGCCGTCATACCGCTCAGGAAGGAGACGCATTCAGTCTCCTAGAGATGAACATACTTTGGTGCGAAAAGTGCAAATCAATCCCAGAACAACAGAAAAAGACCTTGTGAAGATGCTGGAGGCAGGTAGAAAAGTATCTTTATCCAAAGTAAAAAAAGTCCTATATCAACATAACCTGAAAGGCCCTCAGCAAAGAAGAAGCCACTGCTCTAAAACCGGCATAAAAATGCCAGACTACGGTTTGCAACTGCACATGGGGACAAAGATCATACTTTTTGGAGAAATGTCCTCTAGTCTGATGAAACAAAAATAAAACTGTTTGGCGTGCTTTGCTGCAGGAGGGACTGGTGCACTTCATAAAATAGATGGCTTCATGAGGGAGGAAAAAGATGTGGATATATTTTTTGCCCGCTTTGAAGACAATACAGTGCCACTGACACGGCCCGCAACCAAAACATGCGGACTCTCCTTCACTGCAGCCGATGTGAGTAAAACATTTAAACGTGTTAACCCTCGCAAGGCTGCAGGCCCAGACGGCATCCCCAGCCACGCACGACTCCAACTCAATCATCAAGTTTGCGGACGACACTGCAGTGGTAGGCTTGATTACCAACAACGACGAGACGGCCTACAGGGAGGAGGTGAGGGCCCTCGGAGTGTGGTGTCAGGAAAATAACCTCACACTTAACGTCAACAAAACTAAGGAGATGATTGTGGACTTCAGGAAACAGCAGAGGGAGCACCCCCCTATCCACATCAATGGGACAGTAGTGGAGAGGGTAGTAAGTTTTAAGTTCCTCGGCGTACACATCACAGACAAACTGAATTGGTCCACCCACACAGACAGCATTGTGAAGAAGGCGCAGAAGCGCCTCTTCAACCTCAGGAGGCTGAAGAAATTCGGCTTGTCACCAAAAACACTCACAAACTTCTACAGATGCACAATCGAGAGCATCCTGTTGGGTTGTATCACCGCCTGGTACGGCAACTGCTCCTCCCACAACCGTAAGGCTCTCCAGAGGGTAGTGAGGTCTGCACAACGCATCAACGGGGGCAAACTATCTGCCCTCCAGGACACCTAGACCACTCCATGTCACAGGAAGGCCATAAAGATCATCAAGGACAACAACCACCCGAGCCACTGCCTGTTCACCCCGCTATCATCCAGAAGGCGAGGTCAGTACAGGTGCATCAAAGCTGGGACCTAGAGACTGAAAAACAGCTTCTAGCTCAAGGCCATCAGACTGTTAAACAGCCACCACTAACATTGAGTGGCTGCTGCCAACACACTGACTCAACTCCAGCCACTTTAATAATGGGAATTGACAGAAATTGATGTAAAATATATCACTAGCCACTTTAAACAATGCTACCTAATATAATGTTTACATACCCTACATTACCTATCTCATACGTATATGTATATACTGTACTCTATATCATCTACTGCATCTTTATGTAATACATGTATCACTAGCCACTTTAAACTATGCCACTTCGTTTACATACCCTACATTACTCCTCTCATATGTATATACTGTACTCGATACCATCTACTGCATCTTGCCTATGCCGTTCTGTACCATCACTCATTCATATCTTTATGTACATATTCTTTATCCCTTTACACTTGTGGGTATAAGGTAGTAGTTTTGGAATTGTTAGGTTAGATTACTTGTTGGTTATTACTGCATTGTCAGAACTAGAAGCACAAGCATTTCGCTACACTCGCATTAACATCTGCTAACCATGTGTATGTGACAAATACATTTGATTTGATTTGATTTGACATCTCAAGACATCAGAAGTTAAAGCTTGATCGCAAATGGGTCTTCCAAATGGACAATGACCTCAAAAATACTTCCAAGGACAACAAAGTCAAGGCATTGGAGTGGCCATCACAAAGCCTTGACCTCAATCCTATAGAAAATTTGTGTGCAGAATTGAAAAAGCGTGTGCGAGCAAGGAGGCCCCCAAACCTGACTCGGTTACACCAGCTCTGTCAGGAGGAATGGGCCAAAATTCACCCAACTTATTGTGGGAAGCTTGTGGAAGGCTACCAAGTTCAGCAATCTAAAGGCAATGCTACGAAATGCTAATTGAGTGTGTGTAAACTTCTGACCCACTGTATAGTGTCTATCAGTTACACATACATGTCATACATACACACAAAAAGTAGGTCACATGGGGGAGAAGTGTTGTGCCATGAGGTGCGCTTTATTTGTTTTTTTTAACCAGGTTTGCTGTTCACTTGCACTATATGAGATGTAAGGTGAGTGCCATGCACTCATGGCTCTGTATAAACTGAAACTGTACATTTCCTTTCATTTGTTCTGGACCTGGGGACTGTGAAAAGACCCCTGGTGGCATGCCTGGTGAAGTAAGTGTGTGTGTCAGTGCTGTGTGTAAATTGACTATGCAAACAATTTGGAATTTCCAACACTTTAATGTTTTTTGTAAAAAAAGAAGTAATGCAATCAGTCTTTCCTCAGCTCTTAGCCAAGAGAAACTGGCATGCAGTGAAGAGCAAGTCATGCCGCTCTATTCTGGGCCAAGAGCAGTTTAACTAGGTCCTTCTTTGCAGCACTCAACCATATGACTAGATAATAATCAAGATAAGTTAAAACTAGACCCTGCAGGACTTGCTTTGTGGAGTGTGGTATCAAAAAAGCGGACAGGACTCTCCCCATCTTTACAACTATTGAATCTCTATGTTTTGGCCGTTACTGTTTACAATCTATGGTAACACCAATTAATTTAGACTCTTCAACTTGTTCAACAGCCACGGCATTCCTTACCAGATTCCACTGGGGTCTAGAACTTAGGGAATGAATTGTACCAAATACAATGCTTAGGTTTAGACCCATTATAAATCTGACTGCAAATATTTGTTTAGGGTTGCAGTGATTTCATTAGCTGTGGTTGCTGGTCCATATAGGGTTGAATCATCAGCATGTATGGACACACAGACTTTGTTTAATAATGCCAGTAGCAGGCCATTGAAAAGAGTAGAGGGCCAAGAGAGCTGCCCTGAGATACATCACTTTTTACATGTTTAACATTAGAGAGCTTCCATTAATCAAATAAAATCAAATGTATTTATAAATCCCTTTTTACGTCAACTGATGTCACAAAGTGCTGTACAGAAACCCAGCCTAAAACCCTGAACAGTAAGCAATGCAGGTGTAGAAGCACAGTCGCTAGGAAAAACTCCCTAGAAAGGCAAGAACCTAGGAAGAAACCTAGAGAGGAACCAGGCTATGAGGGGTGGCTAGTCCTCTTCTGGCTGTGCCGGGTGGAGATTATAACAGAACATGGCCAAGATGTTCAAATGTTCATAGATGACCAGCAGGGTCAAATAATAATAATCACAGTGGCTGTCAAGGGTACAACAGCCCAGCCCAGGAGTAAATGTCAGTTGGCTTTTCATAGCCGATCATTAAGAGTATCTCTACTGCTCCTGCTGCCTCTAGAGAGTTGAAAACAGCAGGTCTGGGACATGTAGCAAGTCCGGTGAACAGGTCAGGGTTCCATAGCCGCAGGCAGAACAGTTGAGACTGTAGCAGCAGCACGGCCAGGTGGACTGGGGACAGCAAGGAGTTATCAAGCCAGGTGGTCCTGAAGCATGGTCCTGGGGCTCAGGTACTCCGAGAGAGAAAGAAAGAAAGCCCTCTGTGTTCTATTCTATAGATTGCTCTGAAATCCACGATATGGGAGAGGTTGAAACTCGGTAACATACACTTTCTCAACAACAGGTTATGGTCAACAATATCAAAGGCTGCGCTGAAATCATTTGTGTCCATGCAGTACATGTAGAGTGCACTTCTCTATAAGCATGCTGAAAGTCTGTTGTTAAATTGTTTACAAAGAATCTTAGCTAACAGTTTAAAAGTTGAGGGATAGTCGGTTATGATGTCTCGTTCTCTACTTACGCAAAAGTTTGAAAAGACAAATGTCAAGACAAACATTTTGTCAGTTGAAATACACAATGTAAAGTAAGTAAGCTTCAGTTCACTAGCTGTTGAGGAACACAATACTGTACTGTATCTGCATTTCAAAGACAATTCAACGTGGCTTACACTAGATCGCACTGGACAGTAATTCAAATTTGTTTCAAGTTAGCTACAGAGCTCTCTGTCTCCTCTCTCCACCCGGTCTCTCTACCACGCGCTCCAACAGACAGATACCATCCCACCCACGCCACAGATTGTAAGTGAAAAGTGAGAAATGAGAAACAGGTGTCTGTGTATGTGCACGAGTGCGTGTGAGTGAGTAACGGGGGCAAGGGAGCGATTCGGCTGACCTCCGCAGAGATCGTGGTGGGTCAGGGCACGGTTACGGGGAGAGGGGTGAGAGAGAGGTGAAGGAACCTCAGGCCTGGAGCCTGTTTGTTAGTTTAGACAGTCCAGCTTTCATCCACCAATCATCATGGGAGACTAAACTTGATCAAGGCCTGTGAATGGTTACTGACTAGTTACTGTTTAAACCCCTTATAGTATAACTTCTTTCTCATGTCCTGTGGCTAACTGGCGTGGCTGCTTGTGTTCCTATTGATTCATTAGTCACAGACTCATTGACTGACAGTGCTGCTTTAAGTGGGGCGTCTTTATCATACCAATTACTACTGCATCCAGGGCCTTTTTGTCTACCCAGCAGCTCTTGAGAGAGATCACAGAGCCTGTCAGTCAGGGGCAGGCTGATTCCCACCACAGACACTATGACTGACAAGCTGGCTGATGGATTGGCACAGTGTTGGTTGTTTGAGGTTGTATAGTGTAAATGGATGCTGATGATGTTTAAGCAAGGTGGGGTTAATACATGCAGAATGGGTTGTGCTGTCTCAGCTGCTTAGTCACTCATCTCTGATCTAAGACTGGTGTGGTGATGATAGGAAGGAAGGAAGGAAGACTTGTGCATTTGATGATGTGATGGAACTATTGCAGACATAGTACTTGGGTATTTGAGTCTTGGTGACGTACAGTAATTCAACCCAGTCGTATTTTATCATGTATTTTTATGTGCTTCTATTCCCTAGTCCCCAGCTGCAATAGACGTTGGTGTGAAACAGAAGACGTGATATACTGCATCCATCGTTCAGTCATAAATCAAATCAATTGCCAATGGGTTTCTCCATTTATTGTGTAGCATTTGAATGATAAAACAGAGTGTTGTGTTGGCAGATCCTCTGTGGTGCCTGTCAATGACTGATCACTCAGCCAGGCCTTTCTAGGCAAATGCAAAAATGTGTGTGTCTTTTGACATTTAAATGGAGAGGCCAGGCCCCATTCTTTACATAGACACCTATGAACTTTTAACACCGGCCTTTGAAGAATGCAAATATGATCCCCCCCCCCCCCCTTCAATGGTTTACAGGAAAATGAGCACCGGTAAAGTAGTGTCCAAACACAATCGAGTTATGGCCCACAAGATACCTCTGCTGAGTTTAAAGGAGATGCGGACACGGAACGCTCTCCAAAAATAAAGATAAACAAGAATAAATCTAAATCCAGGCGCTGTGCAGAAGGAGAGCAGTGTAGGGAGGGGGGAAGGGGTGAGGGGTTGAAGTCCTAGTTGATTCATGAGCCTTTTGGTATTAAAATCATACACATAAAGTTCCCCTCCTTGTGAAATCATGTGGCACGTTCCCGCCTTCCACCCCGCTTAACCCTGACTGGTGACTGATACCCAGAGACAGGTCAGCCAATGGGAGCACACCTCCTCCCACCGTGGACCAATGCCAGCGCTCGTAAGAGAAGGATAGCAGCCATGTCACAACCACCAGCCTTTATGACTTATTGTCTGTGTAATATTGTCCTTTTTCTGTTTGTAAGAGTGTATGATGAAAGAACAGGAAGAGTAGCCACAGTGGATGAGTGGAAATGTTGATGGGAGGGGGGATGGAGGGTGTCAAAGTGATGTAATAATAGTTACCAAAGCATGAAAGAAGTCTATGTTTCATTTCCCAGCTTTGAGAAGGAACAGAAGGAAGGAAAATAGAGAAGGCTGGAGGGAGGGAGGGAGTGAGGGAAGGGAGGGAGGGGCAAGTGAGCAATATATGAGTGTTGAGAGAGCAGAGGAGAAAAAGGGGGGAAAAGAAAGAACGCCAAGCCTTCAGGTTTGATGTGGGCGTTTTTCTGACAGCTATAATTCTCCAGCCTACAGAATTTCATCAACACAAGTTGTGTTAAAGCTGTGCCGCGGGGCTGCGGCCCTTTCAAGTCTCCCTCTCTGACAGGTAGATTTATTAGTCCTGAAATTTGTACAGATCAGACGTCAGTCATGGCAAACTGTCAAAGTGTCAGCGCGGCACACAGGCAGCCTTGCTGCAGGGCCCTTTGCTTTTTCAAGGCATTTCTGAAGGGACAACAATTTCTCACTCACGCTCCTACAGCAGTTATAATGAAGTGGGGAGCACAGAATTCCAATTTTTCTATCGATTCCTAATCTGTAAATTAAGGTTTTATGAGGAAATAAAGTATGACAGAAAGCTAAAAGTGGTAATAGAATTAAGGCTGGAAAAAAAGCAAGTCAATGTTGACTGTTTGAAAGCACAACGATCTTTTTGAGTGGAAAGCTGCCTTTTTGTGTTTGTTAGCTTTAGTGTTTGGTTACTCTTTTCTGGGCATTCGCTCATGTGCTGCATATTAAAGGTGAATGTTGGATTGAAATCTATCATGGTTGGAGCGATTGAGTTGGATGGAGGAATGAAGAGAATAAATTAGCGTGAGGTGGTGAGTGACGGAGAGAGGCAAACCTAAACAGAGGGCATGTGTGGGTTAAAACTTCACACATGATTTATGGACAGGTGTAGAAATGTATATTGGAAGTCTACATGACAGCTCACACTTCTAGGGAAGAGAAGACCAAAATGAACACGGTGAAATAAAACCTTGTGAATAAGCCATAGGAATAGGAGAGTTATACAGTGAAGAGCCTGGGGGAGGGAGATAGAGGGAGGGGGAGAGAGAGAGATTGAGAGAGGGAGGGAGAGAGAAAGATGGAGAGAGGGAGGGAGAGAGAAAGATGGAGAGAGGGAGGGAGAGAGAAAGAGATGGAAAGAGAAAGAGAGGGAGAGAGAAAGAGAGGGAGAGAGAGATGGAGAGAGAAAGAGATGGAGAGAGAAAAAGAGGGGGGCGTAAAGGCAGTTTCCATCTCTGGAACATCTGGCTCTTATAATCCAGAGTTCATTTGTCATATTGGGGTTGTCTGAAAATGCATTTATCATCCAGAAAAAACACAAACATTTTGAGAAATGAAAGGAAGTGAGGTGACACTTCTCTGACGTTTAAATAAATAATTTCAATATGATTAAAAATGTGACGCTCTGTTGTTGGAAGAAAACAGGGAGAGGGAGCAAGGGAGAGAGTGAGAGAGGGAGGGGGGCCACCTTACAGGGAAAGCCTTGTCTCAGCTTTTTTAATTACTAGGTCCCGCTTTGTGTGTAGCTGCCTTTCCTTCCCCTCTCTCATTCTCTTTCTCCCCCCCCCCTCTCTCTCTCTCTCTCTCGCTCTCTCTCTCTCTCTTTCTCTCCCCTCTCTCTCTCCTCTCTTTCTCCCCTCTCTCCCCTCTCTCTCTCTCTTCTCTCCCTCTCTCTCTCTCATTCCCACTCTTTCTCTTTTCTCTATCCTTCTACAACATGTTCATGTCATGTTTTTTAATCATTGATTCATCACTGTTTGTCATTTCCCTACATTCATTTATCTAACTTCCTGTCAGCTGTCAGTGATAGGATAACATTAGTCCTTTACATAATTCTTAGATATGATTTAAATACCTTCTGTTTTGTTTCTAAATCAAATTATCTTCCATACTGTAGACTGTGGGACAGAGTAAGCCTACTCTGGACTAAATATACATCCTCAATGTATACTTTTTTTGTCCAGGAATAGGCTTCTAGGGAACTGGCCTAGGGAACTGGCCAGAGATGTGAATGGTAACCATCATGGAGGCTGTCAGGATGAAGAAGCCAGGATGGGACAGTCTGTCAGGGGAGATATGATTTCTCTCTGAGCTAGGAGGCACACAAGTGCACACGCACGCACACTCACACACACTAACATAGTTTAATTAAAGCCTGTCCGCCCGCCCTGTCCTCTGGCAAACTGTGACAGACCGACCGGAAAGACTCCCAGATTGAGCCAGAGACAGACAGACAGAAAGATTGGAGAAAGAGTGAGTGAGAATGAGAGAAAGAGAGAGAGAGATGATCTGGGGAGAATGAAAGACAGGCCTCACATTAAGACTTGGCTGCCTGTCATGTGAACTCAAAGTGACGTGTTACTTAGTTACTGATGAATTTTACACCTTCTGTGTGTGTGTGTGTGTGTGTGTGTGTGTGTGTGTGTGTGTGTGTGTGTGTGTGTGTGTGTGTGTGTGTGTGTGTGTGTGTGTGTGTGTGTGTGTGTGTGTGTGTGTGTGTGTGTGTGTGTGTGTGTGTGTGCGTGTGTGCGTGCGTGCATGTACCCATTGTCATGAGCATTATGCATAGTGTATGTTAGAAATGAAATAACAGAACATGAACAAGACCATCAATAGCTGACATACTTTTCTGCTTCAGTAGAGTTGAATAGCCCCAGGTCTGGTAAGAGTAAAGCTTTGAACCTCTTTATCAATATTTGGGGTCATGTGGTATGTGTGTGATGGAAGTCATTCAGGTTGTAATTACCTGCAGGACAGAGTGTGTGTGTTGTATGGAGACCTCCATAGAGGAGGACTATAGCTGTTTGATATAATCCTGCATGGCATGCTGAAACGCTGCTCTGCACATCAGACTGACATAACCAAATACCTCAGCGCTTTATCCCCCCCATACCATGCGCGTGCTGTGTGTGTGTGTGTGTGTGTGTGTGTGTGTGTGTGTGTGTGTGTGTGTGTGTGTGTGTGTGGTCATTAGTGATAGCACAACACAACCAGCAAGATGAAAATGTCATGTGAGCAGGGGGATGTTGACTGGGCTGTCATCATTGTGAGCATGTCAAATGGTGGCTGGAGTGGGTAGGATCAGAGTGACTGTGTGAGTGACTGAGAGGGAGAGAGAGATAGGGCGAGAGAGAGAGGCAAATACAGAGAGAAACGGGTAAGAAGCAAGAGAGAATGAGAGAAAGAGGGACATAAAGATGGAGATGGAGAGAGAGAAAGAGACAGAAGGAGAGATCGAATGAGGGGGTGAAACAAGGAGAGAAAGAGAGGGACTTATTGGACTGAGGGATAATGGGGAAAAGAAGAAAGGGGAAGGAGAACTAGAGAAAGAAGGAGAGAGAGAGTTAAAGAGAGGGAGAGAGAAAAGGAGAGGGAAAGAGGGTCTGCTGAGGGCCTGGAGGGCCTAGGAAGACAGCAGAGACAGCAGAGACAGTTTCAACAGGGATCAGACAGTCACACGCAATCAGGGTCAACACCTCTCACCCAGACAGCATGGTACAGTTACATCTACACACACACATGCACGTATACACACACAAGTATGCACACACCAACACTGATTTGGGCTGTAATATGAACCCAGGTACAGGGATATTTAACATATTTTCAGCCAAAATTAATTTTAGAGGAATACTTCTCTACACCCCCTAATGGAACAGCTAAGCTCCTAGCGTGTATAAGGCTTTGCAGTAGCATCCTTGGGAATGGAGACCAGAGCAGGGAGCAGTGGGCTGATAGACATGGTGGGTGGTGTGTGTAACCGTAATGTAGCTTAGCTTAGATTTTTCAGCAGACTGGAGGCTAGAGGACTTGGAGCTGTGTAGGTATGTCCCAAATGGCACCCTATTCCCTATATAGTGCAGTACTTTTGGTAGTGCTCTGTATAGGGTATAAGGTGCATTTTGGGGTGCACCCTGTGTCTCAGCATGCTGCAGGGCCAGGCAGGCTGTGCTGAAGAGAGGATGAGATAGTTTTACTAATAAACCTGCGACTTCATTTACAGCCTGATTAATGAAGAGGGGCTAAACGGGCGGGTGGCGGTGACAGGACAGGCTGCTGTGACCAGGCAGGGGAACGAGGCGCCAGGGGACGTAAGGAGAGGACACAGTTTGTCCCACATAGCACAATATACCCTCAATAGTGGACTACTTTAGCCCAGGGCATACAGGGAATAGGGTACAATTTGAGACGCATCCCACAGTCTTGGCCACCACTGAGAGGAGACACAGTGTACTGGGACAGGGATACACATGGGGTGGGGACACATGAGTGCGATGTGATCTATAAACACACATAGACCAACATAAATACTGACCAGATATTCACACTCATGCTGAAGGGCAGGGTACAAGAAAGTTAGTCATCTTGCTTGAACATTCATTTGACTACAAATAGGCATAGCTACATACAGTGTCTTTACCCGGTCAAATGTATCACGCCCTGATCTGTTTCACCTGTCCTTGTGCTTGTCTCCACCCCCCTCCAGGTGTCGCCCATCTTCCCTATTATCCCCTGTGTATTTATACCTGTGTTCTCTGTCTGTTTGTTGCCAGTTCGCCTTGTTCGTTCAAGCTAACCAGCGTTTTTCCTGTCAGCTCCTATCGTTTCCCAGCCTCTCTTTCCTCGTCCTCCTGGTTTTTCAACTTTGCCTGTCCTGACCCTGTACCCACCCGCCTGACCTCTCTGCCTGAGCCTGCCTGCCGTCCTGTACCTTTGCTCCACCTCTGGATTACTGTACTCTACCTGTCCCTGACCCTGAGTCTGCCTGCCGTCCTGTACCTTTTCCTTACCCTGGATTTTCGACCCCTGCCTGCCTTGACCTGTCTTTGCCTGCCCCTGTCGCCACAATAAACATTGTTACTTTGACAGTCTGCATCTGGGTCTTACCTTGATTCCTGACAGGACAAACTGGCCATGACTGACCCAGCAGAGTTGGACCAGCTCTGCCATACCATCTCTTCCAAGGAAACACCATTGGTAGGCACGAGGAGTTGCTTCGCAGTATGATGGAGGGGTTCCAGGCCACGGCCGAACGTCACGACCAAGCATTCGACATTTTGCGGGAGCAAGTCCGTGGGTTGCCTTCTAGACAGCCAACGACAATAGTAACCTCCCAGCCCCTCTGTAACCTGGCTGGTAGCAGCGCCGTCACCCAGGTTTCCTGGGAACCCCGTTAACCTCCCCCGGAGCTCTATGATGAAGATTCCAGAACCTGCCGGGCCTTTCTCTCCCAGTGCTCCCTCGTTTTCGAGCTGCAGCCTTTTTTATTAACCTCGGACCGCTCGAAGATAGCATATATTATTACGCTGATGTCCGGGTGGGCACTCGCCTGGGCCACAGCGGTGTGGGAGCAACAGTCCGCCATCTGCTTCATTCTGGAGGGATTCGTGGTCAGAGGTGAGAAAGGTGTTCAAGGCTCCGGTGTACGGGAGAGAGGCTGCCCAGAAGTTACTCCAGCTTCGGCAGGACACCCTCAACGTGGCAGACTATGCGGGGGAGTTCCGCACGCTAGCAGCGGAGGGTACCTGGAACCCAGAGGTGCTGTTCGACACGTTCCTGCATGGATTATCGGAGGAGGTAAAGGATGAGCTGGCAGCCCGAGAACTACCAACGAATCTCGACTCACTCATCACTTTAACCATCCGGATCGATGGTCGGCTACGGGAACGTAGGAGGGAGAAGAAGTTTGATTCTCGTCCCAATCGCTCACTCAGGGATCCCTCCCTTGCAGCTGATAATTTCTGGACGTCCCTGAAAGGATTCGTCCTTACCGGAGTCCCTCTAAGAGCCTCCGGAGACTGCCGATTCACCTCTTACCGCGATGGAGCTCGGCAGGGCTAGGCTGTCTCCAGCCGAACGTGTATGCAGACTTGAGATCCAGAGTTGTATGTATTGCGGTACTGCCGGTCATTTTGTTTCTAGTTGTCACTTCAAGAGACCTAGCTCATTCATTGGAGTGAGTACACTGGTGGGTCTGAAAGATAATTGTTATTCTCCCCTTACTCAACCCCCTCTCTATGCCACCCTGCTGTGGGGCGACCAGTCCAAGTCTCTCCAGGTACTTATCAACTCGGGGGCCGATGTGAGTCTCATGGACGTTACCCTGGCATCCGAGCTAGGCATCCCCACTCAGCCCATCTCCATTCCCATGGGTGTTAGAACACTGGCCGGGCACTCTATAGGCTGGGTCACCCACCAGACCGCTCCCGTAAGCCTATGAGTGTCGGGGAACCACAGCGAGGCTATCCAATTCCTGCTGGTTGAGTCTCCACAGGCTCCCGTAGTATTAGGATTCTCTTGGCTCCAGCGACACAATCCCTCCATTGACTTGGCTACTGATGCCATTGTGGGCTGGAGCCCATCCTGCTACACTCATTGCCTGAAGTCAGCTCTGCCTGCCCCTGGACGTCTTCCTGGGGTCTTGGAAATTGCCCCGGACCTCTCCTCCAGCTCCGCAGAGTACTAGGACCTCCCCCCCGCACTCCAAGAACATTAGCTCCTCTGATGTTCATCCTCTGTTGCCCCGTATCCCTCTGTATTTTTCCTACCTTTTCTGTCTGAAGTCAAAACCATGTCTGTGTAACGATCCTCCTCCTGTGAATGACTGGACCAAAGTGCAGCGTGAGACGTGTTCATGATATTTTATTAAAATCAGAACACTAGAACAAAAAATAACAAAGAGGAAACGAACAGTTCTGTAAGGAAACTAACAATACAGAAAACAACTACCCACAAAATCCATGTGGGCAAGAGCTAAGTATGGTTCCGAATCAGAGACAACGATAAATAGCTGTCCCTGATTGAGAACCATACCCGGCCAAAAACAAAGAAATACAAAAACATAGAAAAAAGAACATAGAATGCCCACCCTAGTCACACTCTGGCCTAACCAAAATAGAGAATAAAAGCCTCTCTATGGCCAGGGCGTGATAGTCTGTCTGCCCCTGTTTCTAGGCCCTTTCCTCCCCCCGTGTAACGCTCTTACTGTCACGCTCTTATCTGTTTCACCTGTCCTTGTGCTTGTCTCCACCCCCCTCCAGATGTCGCCCATCTTCCCTATTATCCCCTGTGTATCTATACATGTGCTCATTGTCTGTTTGTTGCCAGTTCGTCTTGTTCGTTCAAGCTCCTATCGTCTTGTTCTGTCAGCTCCTATTGTTTCCCAGCCTCTCTTTCCTCGTCCTCCTGGTTTTTCACCTTTGCCTGTCCTGACCCTGTCCCTGTCCCTGACCCTGCCTGCCGTCCTGTACCTTTTCCTTACCCTGGATTATCGACCCCTGCCTGCCTTGACCTGTCTTTGCCTGCCCCTGTTACCACAATAAACAATGTTACTTCGACAGTCTGCATCTGGGTCTTACCTTGATTCCTGACAACGTATTCATTTCAATGCTTCCCTTAAACATAATGAACTATGTTTAAAAGGAACCTTTCCACTGCCTTCATGGTTTCTACTTGATGACAACATAAGAAGTCCTATTGTCTTATTATTGTGCTTTAGGGATAGGGAAGCCATTCCTCAGCGGAGGGGATCTGTGGATGTCTATACACCAGTGACTAGGAGGATGTCACTGGTGGAAATATTGACTGGGAGCTTCCTGCGAGATGACCATAGATTTTCCTACTGGAGAGACTTCAGAGACCCAGAGACAGGAAGCCCTGCTATACACTTCCTGTTGAAGTAACCCACTTCTACTGTGGGGTCGACACAGCAGAGTTTTACATTGGTTGTGTCCCAAATGGCACTCTATTCCCTTTATAGTGCACTACTTTTGGCCATGGGGCTCTGGTCACAAGTCGTCCACTATGTAGAGAATAGGGTGCCTTTTGGGACGCTGCCATATAGAATGGAAAGTTTTGTAGATACTCACTACTGTACTCCATTTTCAAGCAAGGCCATGGGAGGACAAGCATGAATGTTTGAATTTGTAATTTTACTGATGTTATCTCTCATGAGAAGCATTAACGTGATGATTGAGTACTACTGTAGTTCACAGCCAGAGTGACAGTTTATTGTCAGCACCAAGCATGAGAAAAATGCTTGTGTCCGTGCGTGCGTGCGCACGTGTGTGTCAAACACGTGCCCATGCACTCCGGAGCCCTGACAGCGTGGTTGACCCCATTACACCTGTCAGCGCCCACATATAATGTGACCTGTCACCAGGGCCTACTCCATCTCATCACCCAGCAGCTGGCCTGGCTGGCTCGCTGCTCTTCGGGAGGGAGGCCGGGGGTAGGGTGGGACGGGGTGGGGCCTGGAGGGGCCAGTCTGTCCCTTTTGGAGTAAGAGACACACACACGTACCGCGCATGCACACACACACAGGCACACATGCAGACGCACATACACAAACACACACACACACCATATAGAGCGAGGGGATGAGCTGAGTTGATGCCTCATCCAGATAAAGACCATATCCTCTCAGGAATTTCCAAGAGGCATGAAAGAACAAGAAAGGGACAAACGGGCGGAACATTTTTTACAAGAGAAGAGGAGAGCAGACACACAAAGGGTTTTTCCAACTGGTGTTTTTCTATTTACAGCCGTGAGGGCAGCCTAGATCCCCATCTACGTGCTCTAGGGGTTGAGAGGGGGTGGAGTGAGTGACAGTAAAGAACCAGCTTTACTGTGAGAACATTGTGTTGGCTGACTTGTTGTCCTGACAGTTCTCTATGTAATGATTTACTCACATGATGATCCATGGCTTCGACATATAGGACATTTGCACACAACAATGTCGTATCTGCAATACCTCTAATAGACAGGCAACATATTTGTATCATGTTATACTGTGTGTGAGTGTGTGTGACATGGTGAGTGTGACAGAACATGGTGTTGACATTGGACTCAGTACTGTAACCCTCCTTTCCTGAGACTAAAGTTAGTTGGTGTTATCACCCCCTGTCCATTCTCTGAAGTGACGATGATGACACTAGGTGTGGGCCGTTGATTGTGCCACAGTGATTCACTGTGTCTCACAACCTGTCCGGGCTGACCCCTTTCGAGCGAGAGAGAGAGAGAGAGAGAGAGAGAGAGAGAGAGATAGAAGGAAGGGAGAGAGAGAGGGGAATAAGAAGGAGAGAAGGAGAGAGGGAGGAGAGAGGGGGGGGGGAGTTCTTGGCTCTGCTGAGGCCTTGCTAGCTGCTCTACCCGTATAATTTACTGCCCCTTCATCCGGGCGGAATGTGTTTGTAGCCAGGCGTAATGGAGGCCATCCATTCTCCCTGTCAACGTTGAGAAACACTTTTTTAGCCGGGCTAGGGGAGGAACTGTTTGACAGTGAGAGGCGAAAGCTATTTCTATGGGAGCTGGCTCCCTAACCTAGAGAGTTGAGTGTATACATGGGAGATGTATTACAGTTTGTGGGTTGGTCTGTGAAGGACGGTTTGTTTATGTGTGAGTGTCGTGTTTTATGAATGTGGAGCTGTGGGTGTAGAGTGTGTGAAGTGCGTGTTTTAACTTCTGCTGTGTTAAATATTCATTGACACGTGGGTTTCTCTCTGTTTCGCTCTGTTTTTTTTTTGGTGGCATTTTGCATTTTTGTATGGACATAAGGAATAGTGCACCAGAATGACACAGAGGGTTAATCTCAAATGGCACCCTATTCTCTACGTATTGCACTACTTTTAACCTCAGCCCTATAGGCCCTGGTCAAACGTAGTGCGCTATTTGGGATTACGGTGCCATTTGGGAATAGACAGTGAACCACAAAGACTCTAGTGTTCAGCTTATTGATTTATTCCATGACCGTGCTTGTTGTTGTTTGTGAGAGCAGTTCCAGCTGAGTCCTGACAGGGCCTTGGATCACACCAGGTTGACACAGAGCAGCTGCAGGCAGAGCAGAGCAGAGCAAGGAGGAAGAGACAGGAAGTATGGTCAAAGACTGTGGAGACGAGAGAGAGACAAGGAACAGAATGAGAGAGAGCAGCCCACTCACTGGCTTGTGTCACAAATGTCACCCTATCGTGCACATCCTCCGTGAGTACGATCACACTTAGGCTCTCCAAACTGTCTCTCTCTCAGTCACTGCTTGTGAATTAGATTTAGGAAGCAAGCTACTGTGGGAAGTTTTCAGTGATGGCTGGCTGTCAACCAAATCACACTACTTTACCCACAATGCTCAGTGTTCTGTTCAGTTGTCAGCATCCTAAGTATCTGTGGGCCTCAGGCAGACACACAGAAACAGCTTAGCTCCAAAATGCCTGAGTCCTCACCACGGTTTCTGACCAGAGCTGTCACATCGACCTTGGCCCGAGACTCACAGGGAGAGAAGAAGGGGGAGAGTGGGAGAGAGAGGGCAGGAGAGCAGGGGAGAGGGAGGTGTAAATCAAAGGCACATACGTGTGTGTGTGTGTGTGTGTGTGTGTGTGTGTGTGTGTGTGTGTGTGTGTGTGTGTGTGTGTGCGTGCGTGTGTGCGTGCTTGCGTATGTGTGTGTGTGTGTGCATATAGCGTTGGAGGTAGGTGGGTTTATTCATTAATTAATTCCCTCCCTCCATCCCTCATTTCCCAGATCACTCCTCCTCTCCGCCTCTCCTCCTCTCCTTGTCGGGGCTTTGGCGGGCGACTCTTGTTAGCTGCAGTGCGAGCGGGGAAGTGACTGCGGCTGACAATATAATTTACATTGTCTGTAGAGAGCTATCGGAGCGAGGCAGCCTTATTTATGCCACATTAGGGGATTTGCCTGCGCCGCTGTCTCCGTGGCCCAATCCATCAGACGCCTGTTTTCCAATGCCGCTTTACTGGAGCGTGCCCTTGAGAGAGTGCTGAGTAGCAAGGAGTGTGTGTGTGTGTGTGTGTGTGTGTGTGTGTGTGTGTGTGTGTGTGTGTGTGTGTGTGTGTGTGTGTGTGTGTGTGTGTGTGTGTGTGTGTGTGTATGTGTGTGTGTGTGTGTGTGTGTGTGTGTGTGTGTGTGTGTGTGTGCGTGTGCGTGCGTGTGTGTGCGTGTGTGTGTGTGTGTGCGTGCGTGTGCGTGCGCGTGCAAGTGCGTGTGTGTGTGTGTGTGTGTGTGTGCGCGTGTCGTTGAGCTTGACTGGATGTGGCTGAACTAGTCAGACAAATGGACTGCAGTCTCAGACAGGCAAAATTACAGCCATAACTTCAGAGAGGGGAACCGTGATTACTAGACCATTGTCATATGAGTAAGTCTTGCACAGCATAAAATTGGCCATTGGGCTTTTTATCTAGCGTGGAATTGTCTTTCCTCAGCAGGATCACTGACATCCTTCCTGCTTTAGCTGCCTGTGTTTCCTAAAATGGCGCATATATTATTAGAATCGTCTCAAACCTGGAGATTGAAACAAAAGTCCTGCTCTTCTTCGAACCTACAGGGATAGCTTGCTGTCTAGATAGGTGAGTTACTGTAGATGTGTGTGTAGGTGGCGTGTAGTTATTGCATCTATCTCAGCTTTGTGTGGTGCAAGGCGTATTGGGAGAGAAGTGTGCCTGCGAGAGGACTGACTGGCAAACGTACAGTAATGAACAATGCCAAAGACCTCGTTTTTCATCCGGGATACAAAATGTCAGGGAGGAAGGCCAGAAAGACATTTCCGCATGGTGAGTCTCTCGGCTGCAGCACATGGGACTCCAAGTGCACCTCATTAATCACAGCTAGGGGACTGGAGGTCTGCAGCTCAAATGGCACCATATGCCCTAAATAGTTCACTACTTTTGACATAAAAGTAGTACACTATATAAAGAATTGGGTGCCATTTGGGCCGCAATCTATATCTGTAATTATGAGAGACTTGTAAACGGGAAGTGCAGCTGGCTCCCTCCCTCTGAGAAGGTTACAAAAAGAGTAAACAGTGCAGTGCACAGGAGTGTGCCCTTACAAGGGCACGAAGACAGGAGCACCTGTTGCACGTGTACTTATTGGGCTAATCGTCACCTGGTCCACTATGCATCAACATACTGTAGTTGAAACAAACAAACACATGCTGTACATGCTTCATCTCTCTCCTTCATACACACACAAATATATGTCAACAAAGGAATGGTTTCTTACGTTTTATAACACTCACTGAATTATTTTCCCATCCCTACCTCATGTACCCTCGTCTCAGCCCTCCTCAGCCCCTCCTTCCTATCACCCCAGCCCTCCACACCACCCCTCCAGCCCCACCCAGTCCTCTGCAGCCATAAATCGTGAGGACGGGGAGCAATTTAGAGGGTAATTAATTGCTGCTGCTTCCTCGCTGTAAAAAGACAATAAATGAGTGTGGAGCTGGGGCCAGTGTG